>NC_091100.1:1135000-1150000 GCF_024713975.1 Paralichthys olivaceus
TCACAGAAACAATCTGAGCAAACTGCCGCTCAGAGACGTCCTGTCTCCCAGGAGAGAGAGACCTCCTCTCCGTGCCCCAAAATAAAAAATGGCCTCCTCCTGTTTAAAACAAACAGAGAAAAACAAACTAAACCTGTACTATGTTAACACTCAGTGATAAATCCACTATTCAATTTGTCCCTTTACAGGACGTTTCATTTTGATTGCGTCATATCCTCTTTAGCTGTAGCTTCTCTGATGTCACTCCCAATGACGGAGGTAAAACTCCTGCTCTCCTGTCGACTGTTTGTTTCGGTCCTAAGGGATCATGAAGACGGACCCAGATCCGAAACCAAAATCAAATTAGCTCTCCTCTGACCCACAACACGTCCCTCCACCTGCTTCTCTGGGAATCAAAGCTGTTGTTTGTCAGTTTATTAGGTACACCTGACTCAAACTAATGCCGTCCAACACACCCGTCCTGCAGGAAGTGTTAAAGTTCTATTTTAATCCAACGCCACAGGGAACGTTGACTTATCACCGACCGCGATCTCGTTCTTTAACATTCTGACGTGAATAATTCCTGGATTTTGGTGAAACCCACACAGGCGTGTTTCGAGGACGATGTCTATGAGTGTGTGGAACCCAAATAAAAACCTGGATCTGGTGAATTAAAACGATGAATTCTTCTAAAGAAAAATCCGACCTGGTGAGTCAGCAGCTGCAAGAGGACGAGGGCTGGAATGTTGAAGAGCAAGCAGAGCTCGTCTCTGGTTTATTTAAACCTGGTGTTGTACATTGTCTGGATCACTGCTGGTGACCATGGTGCCGTCAGGACGCAGCGTGAAAAGAGTTGAAAAGAATGCAACACACCCTCAAGCAACACTCCCACCATCAGAAGTGTTTTGTCGGGCAGAGTTATGAGTCATGAAGCAGCATGGTTGTCGTTTACCGGCACAATAGTCGTGTATCAACAGATCTGTCTTCATCACTTCACCCTCAGTGTTTCTCATCTTCAGACCATGAATGAACATTCTGATGTATGATTATCGTCAGTTATCAACCCCTCTTTATTAACCACAAACCATCCTGCTGTATTCAACAGTCTCCCTATGAAGCCACATTTAAATTCACCAGATCCAGGTTTTCTCAAACTCCACACACTCGAAGACCTCGTCCTCTAAACAAATCCAGGAATTATTCTCAGAGAAGTCAAGTGAAAAGTTTAAAAACGTCAGAATATTAAAGAACCAGATAAAAACAAAATCCTGATCTGCACCAAACCTTCATGAGGTCTTCGTTGGGTCGTGATGAATCCTCCCAGTGAGATGTGAGGTGTGTTCTTCGACACTTCCTGCAGGACTGATGTGTTGAGCTGCATTGGTTTGAGTCAGGTGTACCTAATAAACTGACAAGCTGCAGCTTAGGGGCTCGAACCGAGGTCATGCCGGTGAATCCCTGCATTTGAAGCTGAGCCCCGGTTTATTTATCTCTCCTCTCTCGTGTTTGTTTCAGTTCTGCCCCCGAGGAACGTGACGGTGAGCTGCGAGAATCTGAAAACATGGGTCAGCTGGGAGTTCGGCGAACAGCAGCCTAGCACCAGCTTCAGAGTGGAAACCGTTAGCTCTGATGGGTGAGACTCGTTCTGCTCAATTAAATTAAATTCACTTAATAAAAAATAAATATGTGTGGTTTGATTGTATTGTTCCGATGTGGACAGAGACAGGAACTGACAATTAACTGCATCTATCTACGCACATACGAGTGGAACGTTGTGTTCTCATATTATATTATACAGGAAGTGTGTGTGTTGTGTTCTCTTGTCCTGTGTTGATGCTTCAGAATTATTCCTTGTCATTAGTGAGTTGTCCTCAAGCTCTTCTGTGAATTAGAAAACTTTGTGTTCATCCTCCCTGGTTTATCTGCACTGAAGATTTGATCGTTTTCATCAGATGAAACTGAATTTTCTTTAAATATACATAAGTTTGAATGCGTTACAATGTCGACTGATTCAGAATCTGTTAAAACAAGCGACACAATCTTCAGACCCGTGTTCGCAACGTTTCAAAATAAGAGTAATTCAGCTCGATATTGAGCACTGCAGCAGCAGAACAAACATTGTGCTTTTACTTTGAAGATACAGTTCTCTTGCTGTATGTGACAGAAACGTCCCACTTACAGTTGGTGTGTGTTTGTTTCCTGTTTGAAGGCGACATGTGAATGTGACCACGGAGCATCAGTATGATCTGACCCGGTTCATCTGGGAGTCTCAGGCTCACTTCATGGGTTTCCACTCGGTGAATGTAACAGCTCTACAGCAGGGGGGGCAGTCCCAGCCGGTCCAGTCCAAATCCTTCACCTTCAACAAGGACCGGCCGGCTCATAAATACTGTGAGTACCAGGTCACTTCCTGCTCTGTGGCTCAGGCGAGACGTTTCCTTCTCAGACATGAAACCCAGACTTTTCTCTGCAGGTGTGTTAGACTTCCCTCCTGTCGACGTGACGGCAGGCAACTCCAGCATCACCGTCACTTTCCAGAATCCCTTCCACTTCTACTCAGAACTGAAGAAGGCCGACAAGCTGCAAGTCTTTGCATTCGACATCTCCTTCGATCGGATGAAGAACGGTTCAAAGATTCCACAAGTGCAAAAGGCAGGAAAGAATCATATTTCAATTCAAACTAAATCCCAGGAGATGTTTGCTTACGGAGAATAAAGTTGAAAAAGTTTTTTTTTTTTTACTTTGAGAATAAAGTTAAATTAAATCAGAAGAGAATTTCTTATTTAGCATTTTTGAGAAAAAAAAGTTGAAATGTTCAGAATAAAATCTTTTTTATTCCACAATTTTTTCCTCCACAACCTCGTGTAGATGATTCGGTGAAATTCAGTTTGAGTAACAAAGTAATTCTCTCATAAAACCGGTGAGGTCATCAGTATTAAGTCTTTGAGGAGATGTCAAACCAGAAGATTGATTCTCTGTCTTAATAAATATATTAAGTAAGATGTTTCTCTGACTTCCAGGATGAATACACGTCCTATTGCAAATCGACTGAGGTCATTTGCAGATACGTCCTGCACGGCAAGGAGCAGTGCATCAAGGTCAAGGGAAGGTTGTATTCCTCGAACCGGGCCGAAGAAGTGGAGGTCAGAGAGACCGGACGCATCTGTCCCACAAAACCCAGCGGTCAGTCAAACACCCAGACACCATTTTATTATGGACGTCACCCGGAGGTTCTGCTTCTGTTTGTTTGTTTACTAGTTTGCAGGATTACGCAAAAACTACGGAACCGACCTCCCGTCAACTTGGAGGAAGGATGAGAGATCCAGGAAGTGTTGTTTCACTAATGTTTCTCAGAATCATTCATGGATTTCTGAGTGTGTGTGATTTGGTGCAGATCAGAATAAGAAGCAGGGTCTGTTGAGTTTAAATGTGATTTCAAGTTTGGTGGAGGTATGACCTGTTGGTTTTTGTTTTGCAGAGGCCCATGAGATAACGCTCTCCATCCTGCTGACCGTCTTTGTCCTCATAATCGGTGTGTTAACAATTAGCATCTGCATCGCGAGAGCCTGGACACAGAAGACACAGAAGACACAGAAGACACCGAAAGCTCTGGTAACGTTTCTGATTTTGGACAAAAGCAAATGTAAGGAGCGTAGACTTCTATCTTTTTGTGAAATCTGACATGTGTCCTCGTCTCGTCTCTGCCAGGACTTAGAGCCATATGATGATGAGCGCAACTTATTGAACCCGGTCATCGAAGAAGTGGTCAGCCCTGTAATGGTCATGGAACGCAGCAGGAGCTCTTCAGTCAGCTCGGAGGACGGCGGCCTCCAGGACGGCGGCACCTGCTCGGATTTACGCTACATGACCGGATCTCTCTACATGGTGGGAGGACTGTCAGAGGGAGGAGACCAGGAGGCCATGGAGATGATGTACGAGGAGCCTGCAGACGAGGAGCCTGCAGACGAGGAGGAGCAGAGAGCTGTAGGGAATTATGACCGCCAGCACGTGGTGAGGGTGGACTTGGGGGGAGACACAGCGGAGGGTTACAGAGAGAGATAGAACGAACCGTCAGAGGTTTGGGTCTGATGACTGTTCTAATGACTGACCCAGACCAAGAGACGCCGGAGAACAGCTGGAGGTTCCCCCCCCCATCACTCTCAAACCTCTTCTGTTTGCTCTGTCACCTCCAGAAAAACGAAACCTTCGTTTTTAACACGTCACGTTTACGAGTGTGGTCGGTTTGTCTTGTGGCTGTTTGCCGAGGTGAGCGACAACCCGGGGGAGAAGCGGGACGCCACCGGATCCTTCACCACAAAATCACAGAGACGATGAGAACGACGTTTACACCCAAACACGACCACACAGCACTTTGCTCCGACCTCTCAACATTAGGAAACTCTCTGCTCGAGGGGGGGGGGGTTTAAACCTTCCAGCTGTTTTGCATCTGGATCTCAGCTCCTGTGGGATTTTTATGAGACGCAGATTATTAAGAACAGAGAAGTTTTTAAATCAAAGATCTCAGGATTTCTTTTTAAACTGTTGTTATGAATTCTTTCTTTGTTTTAAGGGACGGTTCAGCATCAAACCGTGTCCAGCCAACACGTTTATGAGAACGCTGAAGAAGCAGGTACCTTTTCATGGCAAGGTGTGGGTCGCCCAGAGCAAACACAGAATTTAAAACATGACTGTTCTCAGGAGCCAGATAAATAAAACTAGCTGACGCCTTAAAAGACTTTTTAATGTTGTAGATTCAACTGTGAACCTCAGAGAATCCTGGACTCTGATCTCAGCGGGTTTGTTGGCATCATAAAATCCACAGGGTGACCTGGCTGTGAAGATAACGTGTGGGAGTGATTCTCTCTCTGGACTTAAACTATCAGGGTCTTAATGTTTTTAATATTTGCCTCAACACTTGTTTTTATGAAGTCGTAATTGATCTCGTTAAGTAATTTTAGAACAAATGTTAAATTTGTTTTTTTTTTTTATTAAACACAGATTTACATGAATATTTGCTCTTGAGTGTTTAATTGTTTCTCCACCTGACGCTCAGGCAGAGCAGCTCCCGTCGGGCAATTGGAGAATTGCAGTATGATGACGAAAATATGAAATATCAAAAAAAAATCGTACTAAAGTGTTTTTAATTTTTCCATAAACACGAACAACACAGAAATATTCTCCAAACGTATTTAAAGTGTTTGTTCAGCGATGATGACTCGAGGTAAATGAGACCGTTTAACACACACTCAGCAGGATTCTACAAAAACAACTGAACAAATGTCTCCGACACTTCGTGGGAGGACGGAACAGATCCAGTTCAGGGGAGAGGAGACTGTCGGCAGAGCGACTGAGAGACGGGGTTTGACTTGAGCAGCAGCCAAGAAAAAAACCTGACAAACTTGAATCATTATCACGGATCATCGACGAGACACAAACATAAGCATAAGACGAAAGCCTCGAGCTCGACAGGCAGCGTTTTATTAATCCTGAATTTCAAACAGTCACAAGATTCACTTCATCGGTTTTTATCTCGTGCTGATTTGAGAAAACTTCTCGGCTCCACGTTGATAAACCCAGAGGCCCCGCCCCCCCCCGTCCTCTCGTGTTTGTGGGGGGAGGGGTTTGCCATCCTGTCGACTGATGACATCATTGACGGGTTAAGAGTCTGTGTGGGCGGAGCTCCGCCCGTCCGTTACTAAAGCTTCAGGCCTTGAATGTTTGTCCTCAGGTTCAGCATCTGCTTCTGCTGTCGGACCTTCTCTTCCTTGAACGCCACCTTGTTGGCTTTCTTCTCGGCCCTCCTCTCCTGAACAAGCAGAAACCGAGTTTAACACTTTGTTCAGGTCACATGACATCAGACTAAAGATGAAGATAAAACATCCAGGAGACGTGCGCCGCCATCTTGTGCTGCTGACGTCATAGCCGCAGTATTAACGTCCTGCTGATATTTAACATTCACAATCATTTCTTTTGTTTGGTTCGTGTTCCTGCTGCTAACATGGCCACCAGGGGGCCATTCTCCAACCAGAAGGTCGGCAGTTCAATCCCCAGTCGTCCCCATCTGCATGCAGAAGTGTCCTCGGGCAAGATGCTGAACCCCAAATTGCCCCATAGAAAAAAAGCTCTGCTAATAGATGCACTGTATGAATGTGTGTGTGAATGAAAACTGTTCTGTAACTTCTTTGAGTGTCATCGCAACGAGACAAGATCTGGATAAATACAAACGTCATGTCGTCTGGTGTATTTGTTTTTATCTGCACAAAGCAGATCAGTGTCACGTCCGTCTGCGTGTCTCACCTTGCGTTCGTCTTTGACGGCCATTTTCCTTGACTTTCTCTCCTCTTTGCTCTCCTCTTTACTCCGGGGCTGGGTGGAGACGCGGGGAAGGTCCGAGTCGTTGATCATCGTCATGCGCTCCGCCTGCTTGGCTGTCAGGCCTCTGGCGGGGAGGACGTCCAACGGGATGCCCGTCTTGCTGGACACACGGATCGTCTTCGGCTGAGGACAGAAGGAAAAATGCACTCACTGCCCTGTGATTGTTTTGTGATCTTTGTCCCTTGAAGTGTTTTCATACCTTTAGTGGATCTGCAATGACTTTGGGTCTGTTGTAAATGTTGGAGTATGTACCTGCAGAAAAGGAACGAGACACAAACATCATATTTTACTCTCCTTCATTGAAGAATTACTTCTCAGACTAGTTCGTACAGTTAAAGAAGAGAGCCAAGTGGAAATCAAACTCACTGATGATGGTTTCACAGTCCCACTTCTCTTCTGGAGCCTGGACAACAACAGTTTCCATCTCCTCTTCCTCCTCCTCATCTTCGTCCTCCTCTCTCACGACAGGAAGCTCCTTTGGACCCAAGTCATCAGGCCTCAGGAAACTGAACGAGGAACAGGAAACAGTTTCGGCACCAGAGGTCAATTAAAGCAGCATCTTCCGACCGATGCTGCCTTCGTCAGAAAAATATCAGACGACAGAAAAACAAACGTCACTCACTCGTTCTGTTTCTGTTTGAAATAGTCTTTTATGACCTCCTCCAGACGAGCACTGTCCGGGTTGATGAAGCCCTCCAGCTCGGCGTTGTCCAAAGCTCCGATCTCGTCGTCATCGAACTGTTCGTAAAACTAAAACGACAAAAACAAAAACAGATGACGGGTTTTTGATTAAGTCGGAAATAGAAACAGACAAACAAGTAAAAAGACGCAGACATGACTTCTAGAGAATGTTCACACAGTTGGGTCCAGACTTTCTCCGGAGTTTGTCTTTCACACATGAACCAGCATTGTCACCAAAAGCTGCTTCAGTGTCTTCCTCTTTTTCATCCCGAGAAATCGGTATTCTTTTTGTTGTCAGTGTTGCGTCCGTCGTGCGTTAGAATCCTAACCAACACACCCGCTCAACCAGGGTGAACGTGCAGTGGATCTCCAGCTCACTGGGACATCAGCTGGAGAAAGCCCCGAGGTCCTCACTCAGATATCTGCGTCGTGTTGGATCGTTACCTTCTCAAAGCGGTCGTCGAGCAGAGATAGCTGCTCGTTCCTCCTCATCACAGACGACGTCATGGAGTACTCTGTGAATCGACTCTTTGTCTCCTCGTCCATGAACAGAAACTCTCGCCCGCGGCCGTCCTCATCGCCCGAAAATCCTCCCTCAGAGTCCAAGTCGCTATCCTCGTCCGTGTCCTCCCACTCATCATCATCATCTTCATCCATGTCACCTCTGTCACAGATTACACACAAACAGGAAATCACAATTAGGGCTGCGACTAACAGATACTTTCATTATTGATGCATCATTTAAAAAAACTATTTGTCTGTTCAGTTCTATAAAATCATTGTTATATTTTCCTAAAGAGCAACAAAACATTTTCAAAAGTCTTTTTGTTCTTATCGGAAAACTTTGCCAATAATTGGTAACAGAGGTTAAACATAGAGTGAAGTTACTCATGTGTGGTTAAACTTAATTATTTTGTTGTATTGATAGTGAAGGAATTCTGAAGAATATGTTTAAACCTTTATATGATGAATCTTTTATGTAGAAAATGAAACTATACAAGTTTCTGTTCAGAACATCGTGAAAACACGTGAGATAACTTTCATTAAAAATAAAGTAATCACACCTGCACCTCCTTCAACAGCCTCCTTATGGAACCACATCGGAATTCACTAGATCCTAAACTCCCACTCATAAATATCAGTCCTCTCAACATCACGATCTCCAAGACTGGTTCTCTGAGAAATCAATTAGACTGATCCTGGATCTGTCCCTTGATCCGGAGACAAACCGGAATACAATCGTCGGGTCTCTTGGCTCGCTGCCCTCAAAACAAATGTCAAACAAATGCCAATGAAAACACAACCTCCTTTCCTGGAGGTCAAAAATATATTGAGACCTTATTTCTTACTTCGTGTCCACAGCTCTGCTCGCTGCGTTTGCTCGGATCATAAAGTCATCGTCCAGGATGTTGTCAGGGTCGTCGTAGTCGAAGTCTTCGTCGAGAGCAGCCACGATGTCGGGGTCCATGTCCAGGCGAGGTCCTGAAGGAAAGACGAGACAATGAGGACGATGCTTTTTCAGGCTACATCCACACGACTACGTTTTCAAACTAAAACAATCTCGGTCCTTTGTGTTGTGGCTCTGGATCAGTTTTAAACCCCGTCCACACCGACACGCATGAAAACACACGTGACCACTCACGTACACTTGGAACGATCATGCTGGCTTACACACATGGCTCGACCCCTACTCATTTATTTACCTGAGATAGGAGCAGCTTTGTTAAGGAGTCCAACCTCCTCCTCAAACTCTGAGGCGAACACAGACGAGGGCAGGTTGATGGTGGCGGCCTGATGGTGAAAAACAAAAATCACTTTTTAAAACAGTAAATACAATAAAATACAAGAGAGTAATCAGTGACTGCTGCACTGAGGAATTCAAGAAATCTATTATTTTGCTTCTTTGCCTCAAACATCAGAGTTTACCAGTAAAATCATCGACACAACCATTTAAAATGTTTCACAAATTACCACTTGATGGCGCCACCCCCTAAAACAAACTATCCCCCGCTTCCTCTTTCAGCTCAAACACACAAACACAAAACGATGACCCGCAAACTAAGTGTGATCATCTGAAACTTTCACCAACGCACATCACGTGACCACAAACATCACGTGACCACAAACATCACGTGACCACAAACATCACGTCTTTAATCACCAGAGTAGCGTTAACAGCAGACGTTACCGTAGCAACAGCGCTGTGTGTTAAAACGTAGTAGTGTGGAGGCAGCCGTAAACTCACAGGAGGTGCCTGGTCCGTGTCACCCTCCTCCTCGTTCTGCTCATCTTCATCACGGAGGTGAAGAGGACGTCTGTTGGTGTTGGGGGGGTTGGCCGCCGCCGCCGCCACCAGCTCAGACGGGCCCGACGCCTCCTTCAGGTGCTGCAGGTAATTGTAGTCGTCATCGTAGAAAACACCAAAATCCCTCTGCTCCTTGCGTCTCTTCTCCGCCTCCACCTGGAGAAATGTCTCAAGTTCAGTGAAGTGATAGATGATCAGATAAAATCCAACTGATTCATTTATCTGACTTCTGGTCACTGGGTCAAATCCCAGAGTTCATGAACCGTCATGTTTCACTCTTCAACGGAGACAAACTGGACATTTATTTTCATATTTCAACAGATTTGTCTCAACTTCAGTTCTCCTCATTGAAGAGAATGAAACGACGAGGTGATTATTATTGTCTTAATCTCTTAGGTTGATCTGAACCTTGATGGCGGGCAGGAGGACGTGCTGCGGCGCCGTCTCATCTGCGGCCAGCGGATCCTTCTGACTCCTGTGGACGAGGTGAAAGGTCACGGCCTTCTTCTTCTCAATGAACGACTTCTTCTTTCGATGAGGCTGGAGGAGACAAACAACAGCAGGTTAGCAGCAGGTGATGAAACAACCGCGAGGACTCTGGTTTGAGTTCCAGGATGAATCTTCATTCTTCACCGAGAAGCCTTTGAGCAAGGCAGGCGAGCTAAAACAGAAAAGAAACAGAACATCCAGCCTGGAGTCTGTGGTGTCCTCCATGTGTCCACAAGCCAAGACATTCAAATACCAAGTGTTGAGCCTGACTGTCTCTAATCCAGGCGTGAACGAGGCGCGGGGACGGATGACAGAGACATTCAGGCTCAACACTTGCTGCAGATGACCTCGTCTCAAGTTGAGCTTGAATGTCGGGGCTTGTGGACACTGGGAGGACACATGAGAATCAGTTATCATTGACTCAGCTGCTGTTTCCCCTCAGACTCCAGCAAAACTATATTAATGTGAATTCATTGAACATGACAGTCAACACGGTCACGAGGTTCGACCCTGAACTGATTCACAGCTGGTTTATCAAGTAGAGTTTCAACCATCGAACTTCACTACACGTTTTCACTGGAGCCACAGGACGGACGCTAGCAGAGTTAGTTAAGAGAGTTAGTTAGCAGAGTTAGTGAACAGTCTTAGTTAGCAGAGTTAGTTAAGAGAGTTAGTTAGCAGAGTTAGTGAACAGTGTTAGTGAACAGCGTTAGCTAGCAGTGTTAGTTAGCAGCGTTAGTTAGCAGCATTAGTTAACAGCGTTAGTGAACAGTGTTAGTAAACAGTATTAGTTTGCTGCGTTAGCTAGCAGAGTTATTTGGCTGCGTAAGTTAACAGCGTTAGTAAACAGTGTTAGTTAGCAGAGTTAGTTAGCAGCGTTAGTAAACAGTGTTAGTTAACAGTATTAGCTAGCAGAGTTAGCTAGTAGAGTTAGTTAGCAGAGTTAGTTAGCAGTGTTAGTTAGCAGCGTTAGCTTGGTGTTTAAATGTCGCTCACCATGTTGTGAGTGGATCTGCCGCAGTCTCCGTGAGGATCCTCTAACTTCAGCAGCTGAGTCCGGAGCAGGAGCGAGTTTCACCCTCACACTGGTTCTGATGGTTTCACCCTCACGCTGGTTCTGATGGTTTCACCCTCACACTGGTTCTGATGGTTCTGATGGTTTCACCCTCACACTGGTTCTGATGGTTCTGATGGTTTCACCCTCACACTGGTTCTGATGGTTCTGATGGTTTCACCCTCACGCTGGTTCTGATGGTTTCGTCCTCCACGAGGCTCCTGCTGCCACCATGACAGGAAGGAACCACGCTGGAGAAACAACAGGGGTGCTTAACACTATGCTAACATGCTAACACGAGCACAAAGGGATATTTGAACGCGGAAACATTTTCATGACAAACAGAAGATCTTCGACAGATTCACGTGTTTTATATTCACGGTATATTCCATGTGACCCGCCTGTCTCCCCTCCACATTCTGGACGTGTTGGTTTAGTCCAAGTCGACTGAGCTTTTTTTTTTTCTTGGATTAACTTTATTAGCAAACAGCGCAGTGAACATACATCTTTATTCTTCAGAGAAATTTAATTAATTCAGTTTCATGGTTTGATTCATTTTTATGACTTTTGTTTTAGTTTTTATTAAATTATAATTGTTATTTATTTAACCAGGATGTTGCCATGGAGACACAGCTTATCTTCTGAGGCCAAAACATCTGGATCGCCCCCTGGTGTCTGGCTGCAGTATAGATCATTAACCAAAAAATAAAAAGCAGATGTTAAATAAATGTTTCTGTCATTTTCTGTCGTTCTTATCTCACTGATGTTTGTTCAAGTGTTTCTCATCAGTTTGGTTTAATTAGTTATTCGATGATATAAAAATGGACTCGGACGTCATGACGAACAGCTGCAACTGACTCCTGATTGGTCGAGCGCGTGAACTGGAAAGGTTTTTACTGACGCCTTCAAACGCACAAGACGCCGGAACTTGTATTCAGGATATTTTAGCTTCGTTTTGTACGATGATTTGAGTCGTCCATCTTTATTTACAGTCAAAGCGTGAGTCAGGAGGAAGTAGCTTTGGCCCCCGGTGTAAATAAAATACAAACACACAAACATTTCCTTGTCTTTGATTTTGAGACGACAATTTTATTCAAAATGTATTTCTATTATATTCAGAGAGCAGAACAAATATTTTTCCAAAAGCACAAGTCAGAACCCCCCCACCCCCCAAATCCGTTTCCAGAAATCTAGCTCACACAGCAGCGGACATCACGAGTCCACACTGGTATTTAATGGCATTTAAAAAATGGGGAGATGTCTAGAATTGGAAACATGAAAAAGAAAATGTGTGTATATTCGACACACTGCCCTCGAAGCTCCGCCTGCTGTTTTTTGTTCTTCTGGTGGCTCCTGTCTGGTCTCTCCTCTCCTCAGACGTTCATTGACATCATCAGGAACTGTGAGGTGCGCAGAGGTGCAAGTGAATCAATTAAGTCCCATAACATGACAACATCATCTGACACGAACTCTTTCATTTGCAGATTGTTGACGTGACGTTAAAGTGGTTTTACCTGCATCATGTTCATCTTCACACGCCCCCTCTTGAATTTGTCCATGGCCTGGAAAACTCCTGGTGCAGAGAGTTTCAGTCAGTGAAGGAATTTTTACCACAATCATTCTGAGGCCTTCTGTGGTTACTGCAGACCCAGAGGTTTTATTTAGAAGTCGTGTTTCTGTACGTACTGAACATGTTCTCCAGGCGGACGATGCAGGTGAGGTAGTCGTCAAAGTCAATGTCGTAGTTGTCGTCAGCAAACCTCAAACCGATCAGCTGCAGGAGCTGGTTGTTCAGTTGCATCCCTTCAAACCACAGACACACAGAGACAAAGACACACAGAGACACAGACAGACAGAGACACAGAGACACAGAGACACAGACACACAGACACACAGAGACACAGACACAAAGAGACACAGACACACAGAGACACAGACAGACAGAGACACAGAGACACAGACACACAGACACACAGAGACACAGAGACACAGAGACACAGACACAAAGACACACAGAGACACGGACACAAAGACACACAGACACACAGACAGACAGAGACACAGAGACACAGACACACAGACACACAGAGACACAGAGACACAGACACACAGACACACAGAGACACGGACACAAAGACACAAAGACACACAGACACACAGACACACAGACACATAGAGACACAGAGACACAGAGACACAGAGACACAGACACACAGAGACACAGAGACACAGACACACAGACACACAGAGACACAGAGACACAGACACACAGAGACACAGAGACACAGACACACAGACACAAAGACACATAGACACGCAGACACACAGAGACACAGACACACAGAGACACAGAGACACAGACACACAGACACAAAGACACATAGACACGCAGACACACAGAGACACAGACACAAAGACACACGGACACAAAGACACACAGACACACAGACACAAAGACACACAGAGACACACAGAAACACAGAGACACGGACACGCAGACACATAGAGACACGGACACGCAGACACACGGACACAAAGACACATAGACACGCAGACACAAAGACACACAGACACAAAGACACACAGACACACAGACACAAAGACACACAGAGACACAGACACAAAGACACAAAGACACATAGACACATAGACACAAAGACATAATTAAACTGAATCATCGAATTTCTTCACAATGAAAATGTGAAACAAACATATTGACGCTGAAAATCAAATATATTCAAAAAAACATTGCATGTATGTAATATGTTATGAAATTCTTATTATTACTGTTATTATTACTTTGACATACATGTAATGTGTATAAAATATTTTCTATTTTGTCAAAAAATAAGTCAATGAACTTCTTAAACGAAATATATTAGTCAATTTATTCATATCTTCAATAAATGTCTATATAAGAAAACCTACGCATAGAAACAACACGTGTCCTCGACAGGAATGAATTCAAACACAAACTCTTGTAAGAAATGTGAAATGTTGGGAAACATGAAGCGCGTCAGGAGTTTTCAGTCGACTCTCACCTGCAGCTTTGAGCGCGATGCGCAGCTCGTAGGACGACATCTTCCCCGAGCGGTCGGTGTCGAACGACAAGAAGAGCATCTACAACAACAACACAAGTTCAACCTCACACTCCAGCACCGGAGTCCATTCACTCTTTTTACTGCACAAATGAACACGTACGATCCACTTCTTCATCTTTTCCCAGAAGACCTTAAACTCCTGGAACTCCAGTTTCCCAGTGTTGTCCACCTGTTTCACTGCGTCAAGAAAAAACTCCAAACAAGAAGGAACACTCGAAAACACGTGAGTTCCACTGCTGCTTTCACTAAACTGTGATGGAATAATTAAACTTATTTTATGAATCAACCACGACTTTCTTTTTTGTTTAACACAAAAAATTATTTTGAGTGAAAATGGACTTTGTTGAATTTGTTGATTCTACTAAATTCCTAGATTCTTCGAAAACTCCATCAAACATCATGTTGGTGCTAAAACATCAGGATCTTTAACATTTAAATTACAAACAGGGAATTCAAGTCTTATTGAAGAAGGATACGTCCATCAGGTTGATGATACTGTGGCAGGTGCTGAGACTCAGGCCGTCAAATTTAATCTCTTTCCCTGAAAACAAAGGTTTTCAACAGTAAAATAAACTTCAACTCAATAACATAGTAAAAGATAAAAGTTATTAAATCAATGATTCAAATTATAAAACATGGTAAGACAAGTACAAGAGAAGAATAAAATACACGTTAAGGTTATTAAAGGTGCCACTCAGGTATTTTGACAATCAGAAACCATCACATGTATGATTCCAATAATGAAAAACAAACTGTAGACGTCAACGTAGCATCAACACAGACTTCTAATAAATAAATAAAAACTTTGAATTTACTTACGTCTGCTGAGAACTCCGTTGAGCATCTGCTGCAGCTCGTTCACACTGATCGCCTCGTCCTGTAAATACACCGCTTATGTTTGTAACGTGCATATACTGCCTCATGTAAACCAAGTTTTTCTTCAAGCTGAAAACAATATTTTCTTTTGTGGAAAATTCTAATTCCATCTTTGTTTGATGTAGTCGTGTGTCTCCCGA
>NC_091100.1:1155000-1240000 GCF_024713975.1 Paralichthys olivaceus
TGTGGTGACAGACAAAGTGCATCACAGGTGAATAAGTGAGGCGCGCGTGTGGACGGACGACGCGGCGAGACTCCTGCAGAGGACTCACCCAGCTGTCCCTGGCAGATGTCCGTCCTGTTGGCATCACCCACGATGAACTTTGGGTTGTCGCAGATCTCCTGCGGAAGGGACGAGAGGACAGAGAACAGGTTGGTGTATTCACTGGGACTGACAGGTGAGAGGTGACACTGCTGCCTGGGGAAGGTGTGTTCACATTCCAGACATATTAATCAGCCTGAGATCCCAGTCACCGCAACACGAGCAGAACAACACGCCACACGCAGGCAGCTGAAACATCCAGGGGGAAGAAACGCCCCGCGGAGAAATGTGTAGTAACTTTACCAAACGTGACGTTTGAGTTTCACTGACACAAGTTTACAGGTTTGAGATTTTATCATATGAAAAGAATTGATTCTGATTCTGGCGTCTCGCCTCTGGTTTCAGGTCAGTTTTAGAATTGACTCAAAGTTTTTACTGTTGACTCTAAAGTTTGTTCTGGACTCGCACCTCAGTACATTTCAGATCTTTGGTCGTCACCTGTTCAGCATCCTTGAGGACCAGAGGTGACCGGCCCTCTGTTAGAGCGCCCCCTCTCTGTGGAACCACCTCTTCCTCCTGGTTAGGATCTTATCGACTATTTTAATATTTTTACTCTGTTTGATCTTGTTTTTACTCTCGTCTGGTCTTTAACACTTTTAATTTCTGTGTGAACTTCAAACTGCTTGAAACTCTTTTGTCTTCAGTTTTGAGCGTGTAAAGCTTTTTACAACTGAGTTTTGAAAGGTGCTGTGTAAATATTGATTATTCTTTTCATTTTCACTATCAAAAAAAAAGCCAAACGTGGCTCCGGTGCAGACGCCGTCGAGGCGTGTGGGTGTAAAGTCTGTGTACTGAGACTGAAGAACCTGCACTTCACTCTATTTACACTGTTTTCTGGCAGAACTGGTTCAGCAGCAGCAGCTGAATAAATATCTAATCACCTTTTTGTACTAAAGGTTATAAAACTGACTTCAGAGCAACTCTCACCTCTTCTTCTTAACATCAGTGATTAAAGATGATGAATGCTGCTCATTCAATCTATTCAGGTCGTTCTGAACCACAGTTCAAACTGAATAAAGTTTGATCATCAGAGCTCGAACTGATCCAATCACACATTTCCCTAAATCCTCATTTATTTTTTAGACAAACAGCAGATTTCAGGACAGTTGGAGACATTTAGACACTCGGTGCTCTGCAGCATGAGCCAATCACAGCGCTACAACCAGACCTCTGCAGATGCTCTGCACCAACGTACCTTGGGTCTCTTCCATTCAATGTTGACGGGAACGCTCTGGCTGTAGAAGAGCGAGGAGTCGACGGCAGGGAAGTCGGGGTCCTCGAACAGGACGCCCTTCTGCAGACATTCCTGCCTCAGCTGCTCAAACGACTTCCCGTCCGACTGGGTGTCCACGGCCTGGGTGGAGTTGGAGCTCCGGCCGGACAGCGTGGACTGGAGGGGCATCTTCTTCTTCTTCTTCTACCCTGGGGAGGAAGCTCAGCGGAGTGGAGGAGAAGGAGACGTTGGGGTGTGATGGAGCGAGTCACCTGCAGCTCTCTGATGCAGGGAGACGCTCGTCCGGTCGGTACGGCTGAAGGAACACACCCTCCACAAACTGGTTTTTCCTCCCGTGGCGGTGAACCTCGCCCCTGCAGACTCTCTCTCTCTCTCTCTCTCACTTGCTCCTTATCTCTGTCTCTCTCTCTCTCGTTGGGCTTGGCCTGCAGAATTCTTTTCTGACGGTTTGGCAGCACACAGTAGAAGAAGTATTCAGATCGCTTGAAAGCAAATACCACAGAGTAAAGGTCCCGCATCACGTCATCAGATGAAGATACCGTCAGGAACATGGACGTGTAACAAGTTCAAGTATTATTCTGTCGGACTGGAGACAAACCAACGAAGAAACTGAAGTGTAAATAAATGACGTGAGCCTGGAGCCTTCAGGCACGGCTGGATTCAACTCCTCAAAGGGCCCGAGGGCAAAAATATCCTGCTGGGCCCCTTTACACCGCCCCCCCCCCGCCGTCAACTTTAAATGTTTTAAAGTTTTCATCTGTTTGTTTATTAGCATGTTTACGCAAAACGACTGAACTGATTTTCATGTAACGAGTCCAAATCATCGTCACGTCCACCAAGGACATTGTGTCCCCGCCCCCGTCCCGTTTGTCCTTTTATCAGCAGGATTACACAAAAACCGTCCCGACAGATCACCATGACACTGGAAAGACGCGTTCTGGGAGCAACTCGTTACACTTTGCTGCGTATCCGGATCAGGGGGCGGATCCAGAGTTTACTTCTAAAACTTTCTTTAACAGTGTGAGACTGGAAGTTTTTTGTGTATTTCTCAAACATGAGATCTGAACAAACGTGATGAGTTATAATATCTATGAGTTGGTGAAATTCAGTGCAGCTCTGGATCAGATTTTGTGAAACTTTATTCAGTTAATGTGCAGTAAAAAAAAAAAAAAAAAAAAAAGATCAGGAAGCTTTCAAGTATTTGAACTGTCGGAAAATTTCAGTTTTCATGTTTCATATCAATATTCCTTCGATTGTGAAGTTGTAACTGAACTTTCTTTCCACTTTACGACAGAACTGATATGTTGCCTGTTCAGCGGGAGCAGCAGTTGGCAGAGCAGCGAACACAGTTTATTTATCTCACGACGTGTAAAAGCAACGAGGTGATAAAGAGGCCAGGTGGAGGAATGCGCTCCTACCGTTCACATCGGTGTTCAAGCAGCTCGGCACAGTTGTAGTCAGTGTGGGCGGAGCTGAGCGAACTATTCAACCGCTCATTAAAAAACCGCAGAAGACGCTTTGAGGATCGGATCAAATTAACAAAAGATAAACTTCAGTCAGTGAAATCGGCAGTTTCACATCGGAGCCACCTCCACCATTAATTTATCAGAGGAGGAAAATGCTGTCGTATGTGAACAGCATTGGTCGGAACTGACGAGTGACACGTTCATTTTGTCCAAACTCAGAGGAACTTCATGTAAACTGCAGATTTTAAAAAGCAGAAACTTTTAAAAAGTTTAACTACTTGATTACTCGCTTTGTTCGTTTGAAAAGTTCTTTGTTTTAGTGCAGAATCTTTGTCAAGTAACTAAAATTATCACAGTGAAGAAAAAGTAATAATTTCCTTAAATACATTTTTAAATTCAAGGAGCCATGAAAGGTCAATTCTGGAGTATTGATATCGATTTGTACTTTAATCAGTTACTGTGTTTTCCAGCACTGTCGCCAGAGAAGGTCCAGAGAATTCACAGTGAGCGAGTCGGCTTGTTGAAGACGTTTCTAAGGCTCCGAACACGCCAGGTACACGTGATCCGATTAACATGTGAGTTCACACGCGTCTCGTGATGAGATCTCAGATCGGATCTCATTTCTGTTCAGGAAGACGAAGCTGTTTTTACCCAGAGTTCACAAGTGTTTGATTCTGTGTGTGTGTGTGTGTGAGTGAGTGAGAGGCGCTGAGGTGTAGAAATATTTGACCAATTTAAGAAACGTACGGATCCATTATGTGATCATCGTTGACGTACACAAACAAATCAACGAGAAGAAACAATACGTTCGATCCGTAGTGAAACTGCAGCTGCTCAGAGGACGTCAGCTGAGGACGTCCCTAACACGTGGACCAGGACGGATTTGTGTTCACTGGTGGTCACAAATTTATACGTCATGTCCCGCCTCCTGCTGCTCTACAGGCCCCACCCCTCAGACGATCTGCCGCTGCCTCACAGACGCTGACTACACAACATGTCAGGACCCAGAGTTTAGCTTTGGAGAGACCAGGTCCTGGACATCAGCATCAAAAACAACAAAACACTTGTTACTTATGTTTTTAAGTAATTATGTATCTTAAGTATTTTCTCAGTCCAAAATATACAAATGTTCTTCTTCTATCTAGGTACAAATTCTTTTTTTTAGAAACAAAGTTTGTCCAAAAGTCACAGTTTCCTGCTTCAGGTCATCGTTGCTCTTCACAGCAGATCGAACAGTTTTCAACCAACAAGGCACCAGATCCAGAACTTTTTAAATCGTCAGCGACATGAGGAACTTTAATACTGATGTCTAGTGAAGAAAAAAACTTCTTCATGTAAAAAAAATACCAGCAACAGAAGAGAATTTAACCATAAATGAAAATCTGAACCTGTTTTTCAAGATGAAACTTCAGAATTACAAAAGATATTTAACTTTTCTTTTTGTCCTTTTGCAGCAAACTAAAGAGGAAAACAAAGCTCTGACTCCTGAGCAGGTTGTGACGTTCAGAGAAGAAAACAAAAGTCTGACCGACGCACACGTTCAAACTTTTGTCCCAAACATTGACACAAAACATCCGTGGCTACTGTTCTGCTTTCTCTTGTGCAGTTCCAGTCACCAGCAGCAGGTTACAGGCCATGAACTGGACCTTCAGCACATTGCTGGTGTTTCCCGTGTACAGTCCCACCAGTTCGCTGGACGAGCCGTCGGCTGGCGTCCCGCCGTGGGAGTTACGGATGTCCCACACCCGGACGGAGTTGTCCATAGACGAGGACGCCACCAGGCTGCTGTCCGGGCTGAAAGACAGGCTGGTGACGCTGTCCGTGTGTCCCCGCAAGTCTTTGAACAGCGTCCCAGACGACAAGTCCCACAGTCTCACCCGCTGGTCCTCGCCAGCAGACGCTAAATATTTCCCGTTAGGCGAGAAAGCGAGCGACAGCACCGGGCCGCGGTGGCCGGTGAAGAGGCGAACAGACGCCCCCTGCTGGGTGCTCCACAGCCTGACAGTCTTATCTGTGGAGCCGGTGGCCAGGTAGTTGGAGTTGGGGTGGAATTTGACACAGTCGACGTCGGAGAGATGGCCGGCGTAGAGCCGTAGCGAGTACGTCCGGGAGAATGTCCAGAGGCGGGCAGTGCGGTCATGGGAGCCAGTGGCAAAGTAGAGGCTGCAGGGGCTGACGTCCACGTCCCACACCGGGTAGGCGTGGCCCTGGTACACCGCCGTGTTGGTGAAGCTGCCCAAGTCCCAGTAACGTACGGTTGTGTCCTCGGAGCAGGACAACAGGCCGGAGCTGTCCGTCAGGAAGCAGGTACGGAACACTGGTCCGCTGTGACCTCGCAGCGTCTTTATCTCACTACCACAGACGTCCTCCTCGTCCACCTGGAGACAAACAAGAGGAAGAAGTGACATCAGTTAACTAATTAATACATTCAAATTATGTGGAAATACATTTATATGAAACAACCGTTGTCCTTCACGTCCACTCACCTCCTCCTCCAGGACGTCACAGGCCAGGTGGATGCGCGACACGTCAGCCTGATGTGGTTTGGCCTTCAGCTTTCTGGCTCGGAGGCTCCACAGCTTCACCGTGGAGCTGTCGAAGCCAGCAGCGAGCAGCCGGCTGTCAGCCGACACCTCGGCAGTGTTCAGCATCTGCTCCGTGTGGTGGAAGGCGTAAAAACACACAGTGGTGAGCGAGGGGGGGCCCTCGCGGACTTTCTTGATGCAGTCCTGCAGAGCCTCCAGGGCCACCTCGCTCTGTGGGATCCCAGCAGGGACCTCGACACCGTCCCCACCCTCTGCCCCATCAACCCCCGCCCATGAGGAGGTGGAGTTTGGGGCGGCAGTCGTGCCACTGGCGGCTCCGTACAGCTGGTAGTCTGTACGCCTGGAGGCGGAGACCTCCACCTGCAGATGTGTGTTCAGGGCCCTGCAGAGGGCGCTGTTGTCCTCGCTCTGCAGGTAGCGCAGCAGGTAGCTGTAGGCCGGCTCCGTCAGGTGAACCACGTATTTGTGCTCCAGGAAGACACTCAGCTTGGGATTGGCTGCAACATCCTGAGCAGTGAGAACATGGCGGAGCTGCTCTATGGTGGCTCGTTGTTCACTGTCCTGAAGAAAGGCGCCATGGAAACGACTGTAAAAACCATCTACTGCCCCCTTCAGGCCACAGCGCACCATATCCAGGTGGAGGTAGACAAATAGCGGGTAGAGGATGCTGCTCACCTCCTTCGCCCAGGGTATTTCTGTTTCTAATTCATAGGAAACAAAAAGTATTCAGAATGTTTTGTGATTTAAATCCAGTCTTAAACATGATTCAGTGGATTAATTTGTCTCCAAACAAACTCGGAGCAGGTATTTGATCTATTACTGTTGGCAATGTCAGAGCACAGGACGCAGCTATGTGAGGAATCTCATGAGTGTGCAGCAGGAATGTGGACGTGGTACCTGACAGGAAGGAGCGCAGCCGTGAGTACTGAGTCTCATACTGCTGCGGGTCAGCCTGGCAGGGCGCAGCGGAGACGATGTTGGCACAGCCCGACTCTGTCTGCACTGCTCAGAGGAGAGAAATGAAAAGAAAGAAATAACTTAATTTTGTTAAACATTATAATCGTGGATTATTAGGAGTGTATTGAAAGTATCTGGCTGCACAAAGTTCATTTGTAATTTGTCTTGATTATGTCACATATGAGCAGATGCTGCCACAGATTCAGGGCCAAAGGTGAACCATCCTTTTTTCAGCCTGTAGGTCTTCACATTTCAGAAAAATCAAATATGCTGAATTTGTTTGGCAGCTCCTGGTTGTATTTTACCCACGGAAATCACTGGTTTACTCTGATACTGAAGAAAGGAGCATCTCTTTAACTACATTTGTGGATTTGTAGATTCATGGTGGCTATGAGACATGACTGCACCCTCAGAGAAAAAGGGATTAACTGTGATACCACTTTTTCACTGAGGCAGTTCAACGGCCAGTTCAGATCCAGTACCTAATCTCAAACCAGTTCTTTACAGACAAAGAACTGGCTGTTGGCCAGAAAAAACTGGTTCAACTCAGGCTTCAACACTTCACTGGTGTAGAGGAAAGAACCACAAACATCAGGGGCTGAGGGCGGGATTATCTTCTCCAACAAGACCAGTAATATTGAGCAAAACAATATGTGTCATGTGTAGTCTGGAAGGAAAATATAATACTTCTGACTATGGATGCCAAAGCAGCAATGTTCCATGGAGGAGACAAACTGCAGAGGAGAATAGAAAAGATATAAACTAAAGAAGGTTAGAAAAGGAAGCAGGGACCTCAGGGACACATTTTTGACGATGTGCATTGAGTCTGTCTCAACATGGCAGAATGTAACGTTAGCCCACAGTTAGCTAGTAGCTAACTGGAACTCAAGTCAACACAGCAACAAAAAGCTAAACGGTCAAAGGTGTGGCTGGATTTCACATGAAAGGATTCAGACACCAGAACATGCAGCGAATGTTTGAAGGGAGCCCCGACAAACTTATTACAAGCAATAAAATCAGTGTTTGTCTGCGTGACATCATGTCAGACACATCAGTCGGAGGCGTCCCTGGTCCAGACAGTGAGGAGACGATTGATGATGCATCTGGAGCTGGAGGATTTTACTGTATCAAACACAAACTGTTATCTGGTGTTGAAGTATTGTAGATGAGTTAGGTTTGTTTGATTAATTACGTGAGTTTTGCACCTATTTCTATTTTAAAAGGTAAAAACATTAAACTGCTGACAGTTATTGCAATGAAAAAACTGTTGTCATCAGTTGTGGCACTGGTACAGTTTCAAAAGTATTGATTATATCTGGTATCAGAAACAACCCAGACACACCCAACTCTGAACGGCATCATATCCCAGTGATCATAGCACTGAGTGTGTGTGTGTGTGTGTGTGTGAGTGTGAGTGTGTGTGTGTGTGTGTTTCCCACCTGTGAGGCTGGCGGCCATCTCCTCAGGCGACTGAAAGAGTTTGGCTCCTTTCATGGAGCCGTCGGTGTCCACATACTGTCTCCTCTTCAGGTACTGAGCCACTGCATACTGGATCTGCTCAGTGCGAACCCGCTTCATGACCTGAACACACAACAACACAGAGACACTTCACTTTCACGTGTCCACAGAAATCTCATGTGGAAATCAACTGGTCTCAATGTGATCAAATCTAAATCACAGGACTCGTCCAGCCTGTGGAGCACTGGGACATCTGTCTTTGTGCTACACGCTGATATTTACGTGTGTTGGTTCTCTTTGGGGCTTTTTGCGTGAATTTGAATCTGTGTTGACTTTTTCTCTGTGCGAATAATTAAAGTCGTCATCGAGCTGTTTTTAACGCAGGTTTATAAAAAGCCTGAGTTGATTCTGAACCATCATCATCATCATCATCATCATCATGACAAACTTCATCCCTCCTGAGCGGAGCATCTTCCCAGCAGCTAACAAGCTAGCGGAGCAGCAAGCTAACTCTGTAGACTGAGGTTGTTAAAAACACCGTAAACTAACAAATCAACACTAAATATGAATCTCGGATGATCAGTGAACCTGAAACCACCGGGGCCGGACACTAATCCGGCCCGAAGCCGCCGGGTTTCCTCACTGGGCGCGGGCTAACCTGCTCCTGAGCTAGCCGGCTAACAGCGCTTAGCAGCGGGCCTGGCGGGGCTCTCCGGGGGGGGTCGCTCCGGTTCCGGCGTCGCTCCGGTTGGGAACGTGGACTCACTGCATATCGTTGGGTGCTGCTCCGTCCTCGGGTCGTGTGAACTGGGTGGAGACGCTTGGATTCCTCTCGGGCTCCGGCTGAAGCTACGCTGCTGCCCGCCGCTCCATCATCGTGCTCCTCGGTCCGCCCCCTCCCGCCATCACACATCCGCCATCTTCTGCTTCCGCCTGGATCCGGGGATCTATCGATGAGCGACTACTCATGTCTAGATGCAAGAATCACCCTATCAAAATAAAATGTTAATTAAAAGGTTTTTTTAAATCTATCTATCTATCTATCTATCTATCTACCTATCTATCTATCTATCTATCTATCTATCTATCTATCTGTCTATCTATCTATCTATCTATCCATCTATCTATCTATCCATCTATCTATCCATCTATCTATCTATCTATCTATCTATCTATCTATCTATCTATCTATCTATCTATCTATCTATCTATCTATCTATCTATCTATCTATCTATCATTATCCATCTATCTATCATTATCTATCTATCTATCTATCTATCTATCTATCTATCTATCTATCTATCTATCTATCTATCTATCATCATCTATATCTATCTATCTATCTATCATCATCTATATCTATCTATCTATCTATCTATCTATCTATCTATCTATCTATCTATCTATCTATCTATCTATCTATCTATCATCATCTATATCTATATCTATCTATCTATCTATCTATCTATCTATAATATCTATAATATATATAACACTATATACACACATATAAACAACTCCATATATTACACTCACACTAAATTAACGGTTTAATTCTTCCCTCAATAAATATATTTTACTCTTAATTAATCTTTATATTTTTCTTCCGTTGATCTTTTTTAACTCTTAACATAATTCATTTCATTTAACAGGGACTGTTCAGATGATATATTTTTTATAAATAAAGTTTGTTTGAACGGGCGGGGCTTGGTTAGACGATGACGACATTTTCACGCGACTGTGCCGCGCGTTATTTGGAGCGGAGAAGTTTCGGTTCAGTCTCAACGGTTCGGGTCCCGTTCATTCACCGACTCGTTGTTCCGGTAGCGGAAACATGTTCAGCCCCCGCACCGGCTCCGGCCGCAGGCAGCAGAGCCGAACCACCGGGAGGAAGAGCGTGACCGGAGCGGCCAGCAGCCTCCTGTTCTCCCCGAGGAGGACGCCTCTGTCGGCGAGGTGAGAGGAAGCGCTGCCCGGATCAGTCCAGAGGAAAACACAGCGACAACATCTAGATCAGACCAGGTCCAGATCTAAAACCACTGAACTCAGAGTCATCAGATCCAGACTCGATCAGTCCGGAGGAGATCCAAACTGTTTTCAATCCAGTGTCAGAGATAATGTATGTTCAATGTTTGTTTCTGCCACTGGATGCTGGATTTTCCTCCGGGATCAATAAAGTATCTATCTATCTGTATGATAACTATCTTAATCTCATCTAGAGCAGATCAGACCAGGTCCAGATCTAAAACCACTGAACTCAGACTCTTCATATCCAGAGAAGCTTTAAAACACCAGCTTCACGTGTTCAGCATCAGTCATGGGAGGGAACCTGCCAAAACTATGGAGATCTCACATCTAGATCAGACCAGGTCCAGATCTAAAACCACTAAACTCAGACGTGACAAATCTAGACTTGACAGTAGATTTACGGTTTGAACAATCTGGGGGGGGGGGGGGGCATACGACCACCGCTCCGCTAAGACACGGAAAGATGACACAGACACACAAGAGATGAAACCCAGCACCTCATTTACACCTCTAGGAAGAGAGAGAGAGGTTCAATGGGCGCCGGTGGTTCAGATTTGGTTGAGTTGATCTGATCAAGTTTGACTGAGTCTCCTCCGTCTCACTCTACATCTTCCTCCCCCAGGTCGACGCCCACCCGACTGCAGGGTCACACAGCTGCAGATTCACTAAACTATGACGTCCAGACCTTCGGGTCGTCGCTGCCTGTCAAAGTGATGGAGGCACTGACGATGGCTGACGGTAAATCCGTTTTCAGATTTCTCTGATTTTCTGTTCATGTTTGATTGTGAGATTTTGTTAAAATATTCCCGCTGAACGTTTCTGTGTGTGTTGTTGTCTGTAGCCGACGACCAGATCTCAGTGAAGGTGAATGAGAGCGGCTGGGCCTGGATGGTTTGTGGAGAGAGACTGATCATCTGGAAGATCTGTCAGACGGCTGTGGCCAAGGTGCAGTTCCTCTTCCCTCAAATCGATCCTTAAATTACAGAGTGCCAGGATGTTAGAGTTCATAGTTCCATAAGTTTAAGTCTCTAAATTCTCTTTCTCTCCTGCAGCTGTCGGTGTGTAAGGAGCTGCAGCTGCCTGGCAGCGAGTACAGTTACACAGCCGATCTCGTGGCCGTCGCGTCCACCTCCCCTCTGGAGACGGCCTCTGTTCAGTCCATCTCCGTTCTGGCGGTGGCCACAGAGGGAACAGCTCGTTTCTGGCCCAGCCTGGCTCAGGAAGGCAACTACACAGAGACAGACCTGGACCTGGGAGATCTCTGCCACTGTGTCGTCGCTGTCAGAGTAAGCAAATCTTTATCACATTTAATTTAAGAAGTTTAAATCAAAGTCTGTCCTGAGACTGAACAGTCCTGCTGTTTGACGTCTCTCTCCTCTCAGGGTGGAAGCTTTGTCTTGTCCTCAGTGAAGAATCGGCTGTTGAGAGCGAGCACAGACGCCTCAGGGAAGCTGCAGTACCGAGCTCTGCAGCAGGGTCAGGGCGTGTTGTCTGGCATCGGACGCCGCGTCTCCAGCCTGTTTGGCATCCTCTCCCCGCCGGCCAACGACACAGTGAGCCTCACTCAGATTTCACTGTCGAGATGTTCAGATACCAGCATCAGACACCTGACAGAAAATGTCAGCGAGTGCACGAATCTACAATCTGATCGTTTGGATCTTCACAAACACAAAGGACGTATACGAGTTTGGGCAAATAGAGCAGGGAAGTGAGATCTGACCAGACAGGAGACACAGTCAGGGAATATTTTAATGTCGGGTGTGAAAAGACAAACTTTTAGCATATGGTCCAACCTACTCTGTTGTGTGCAGCTCCACAGTGTGCAGTGGGAGGGCAGAGCCAGCTGCCTGTACACGCTGACCAGCTCCAGTCTCAACAAGTGGGAGATGGACGACAGCTGGGAGCATCAGACCCTCAGCTGGGACGCCCACAGAGCTCTGACGGAGAGCATCACCGACGCCATCTGGGTCAGTGCAAGGAAACGCAACAAGAAGTTAGCAGCCATATTAAAACACAAAAAACAAGAAGTGAAAGGTTTTTCTCCTCCCTCACCAGGGCTCAGAGAGCAACTACGAGGAGATGAAGGAGGGGGCGAATGTGACCTATCTGGATATGAAGCTCAGCCAGTGAGTGTGTGCATCTGTGTGTGTTGCTCACTGTCCAAAACAAAGACAAATGTGGAGTGTGTGTGTTTATTTATTTACTTAGAGCCGGCCTGGTGGTTTTGGCTGCAGCCTGGCACCCGTCAGACACTCCCTGCTTGGCCTACTTCTGCCTGGTGACCCTCCAGGACAACGGAGCCGCCATCTGCGACCAGTTTACTGTGGAGGTCACCAAATACAACCCTCCATTCCAGGTCAGAGATTCACATTCAGTTTAGTGTGAAGACTGTAGAGTTTAATATGGCTGTGGCTCTCAGATGTGTCTTTAATAACATGCTGAGATTTAAAAGACTCTTCCGTAAGATGCTGTCGCAGTTTCAGGAGATTTAAGAGCTTCAGTCAGAATAATAAATGGAAGGTGAGCAGATTTTGTTGTGACGTGTCATTTCCTCAGAGCGAAGACGCCCTGCAGGCCACGCGGCTGGTGTTGCCGCCGTCTCCTGGCTCCATCGCCTACCTCTACAACGAGGAGCTGGTGTTCGCCTGCTCGACGGGAACCAGCGGGGCGGGACTTCCTGATGAGAAGATCAGCTTTAGCTCACCAGGTAAGAGGTGGATCCTGTCTCTTTGCTGTTTGGATGCAAAACATAATGGTAACTGTCGGTGTTGACGTCTGTCTGTCCAGGTGACGGCGTACGCGGGGGAGGCTGCTGCGCCAACCTGCCGGTGTTTTTCTCCCAGAACAGCGGCCTGGTGGCGGTGGTGGCCCGGGAGAGCGCCTCCATCCTGCCGGAGACCATGGAGGACTCGCTGTGCTCGTCGCTGGCCGCAGCTCCGGAGGTAAAACTCAACTGGCAAAACTAGAGGAAAAGACATCACACTCTAATTCCTTGAGCTTGAAAAGGGTTTTAACGGTCAACGACATGACATCACAGCCTCTATGGTTTTAAAAGGTTTCTCAAAACTTTTGCTTATTGAATTTAACGGAGCCGTGTGACTGTGGATAAATCTAAGATGCATTTCTTATTTTTGCTTCAGGTTTCAGCCATGGAGACTCCGACCAGAGGAGAACCTGTCGCTCAGGAGGACAAAACCAAACTCCTGAAGACGGCCTTCCTGCAGTTCTGTCGGTGCGTCGACAAATAGAACCAAATCAAAATCTTAAGTGATGAAACAGTATTTGCAGAGTAAAAGTGAAAACGAGTCCAAAACCAAAAATACTCACAAATACACAGAGCTTCATTCATCGTGTTATCTGAAGCATTTGAGCATTAGTGTTATAAACAGGATGATACTCATCAAAAGATTCGTCTCTCTTTCGTCAGTAACGACCTGGTTGGGGCTCAGACGGTCACAGACGAGCTCTTCCCTGCTGACGGGGACGGAGAGGAGGGGGCAGAGCTGGACAGCGTTGTGATTCAGATCAACCTGGACCTGGTGGATGATTACCCGGCGTCCGACCCCCGCTGGGCTGAATCTGTCCCCGACGGTGAGGAGGCGAGAGGAAGCTGCCTGGTGGAGCACGACGTTAATACATTTATTTAGGATCAGACTCATTTGTTTTTTCTGTTTCTTTCTTGAATCCAGAGAGCGTCGGGTTTCCCCTCACGTCCCTCATCATCCTCCACCAGCTGGAGGACAAGATGAAGGCCCACGGCTGCTTCATGGACTTCCTGCTCCAGGTAAACGCACTAACTATCACGTCATTGTTGAGGCTGCAGAGGGTTGAACTGCAGATGTTTCTCTTATTTTACTCATTTTAACAAAGGGAGAAACACCTTGAACGACAGCCTCTTAATAACTAGATTGAAAGAACTTCCTGTCCTCCTCTGTCAGGTCGGTCTGCTGGACCGGCTTGGTCAGGTGACGGTGCGTTCAACTCTCATGGCGACCCGCCTGCTGCTGTGTGAACATGCAGAGAAGCTGCAGGCGGCCATGGTGCTGAAGAACCACCACACCAAGCACGCCGAGCTGGTGAACAGAGCCATCGGCACCGCGCTGCAGAGGAACAACGCCGCCGTGCCGCCGAGCCTCACGGCTGCTGATGTCTTCTTCAGAGAGGTTTGACCTGTTCTCTGTTGGGCTGCTCTAACGTGGCGGTCGGACGGACGGCGGCCTGAAGGGTGTTGTTTTGTGGTTTCACAGGTGTCTCAGATCTCCTCCGTGTTCGACTGTCTGCTGGAGGAGGAGGAGCGGAGTCTGAAGGAGAACCAGGTGGACTCGGTGCAGTGGGCCGAGGTGGTCCTCACCGTCAACAACATCATCAAGGTACAACCACCGTTCAGGAGTTCATGACGGACGCTTTGTGCCACGACAGACATTAACGTGTGTGTGTGTGTGTGTGCAGGACATGCTTCAGGCTGCTGGTCAGTACAGAGACACCAAGTCCTCCACATACAGAGCTCCTGAAAAAGCTGCTGCTGAGCCCGAGTACATCCCGTGGACAGGTGACACAAATTCTCATTTTTCTCTCCCGTCACAGACGAACATCCAGATGTGTGTCTGTTGGTGGAAAACTATTAATCCTTTTTTTCCTCCAGCGTCCGGCGGCGTGGGCGGCGTTCGCACTGTCATTTCCCGCCAACACGAGATCATCCTGCGCTCCGTGTACCCCCATGCTGACTCGGCGCTCCGCAGCGCCCTGTGTGAGCAGCTGGTGGCGCTCTTGGACATCTACCTGAGTGGCTGTGTGGCCCAGCTGACCTCCGTGCAGCAGCAGAGGCC
This sequence comes from Paralichthys olivaceus, assembly GCF_024713975.1. Lineage (NCBI taxonomy): Eukaryota > Metazoa > Chordata > Actinopteri > Pleuronectiformes > Paralichthyidae > Paralichthys > Paralichthys olivaceus. The sequence goes on from NC_091100.1 coordinate 1,169,655, forward strand.
CCCGGGGGCTCAACAGGAGCGCTACAACAGCCTTGAGATGGAGTACGCCCAGCGCCGCTCCGAGCTACTGCAGCCACTGTGTAAGTGTCTCAGACGTCACAGGTGGACGCTCACACCTCCACCGACGCTAACGCCAGGTTTGAATCTGTGTTGCAGTGGAGCTGGGTCAGTACCAGTGGGTGGCAGCACTGGCTGAGAAATACTGTGACTTCGACATCCTGGTGCAGATGTGCGAGCAGACCGACAACCAGAGCCGCCTGCAGCACTACATGGCCAAGTTCGCTGACCAGGTACCCCCCCGGCCCTTCCTGTCGTCTGAGGGTTGAATAATCCAGAGAGGTTCAGGTTCATCTCGTGTGGTGGAGCTCTGTCACGCTCACTGACCTCCTTCCTGTCCCACCGCAGAACTTTGCTGACTTCCTGTTCCGTTGGTACATGGAGAAGGGGAAGAGGGGGAAGCTGCTGTCCCAGCCGGCCGCTCAGCACCAGCAGCTGTCCAGCTTCCTGCAGGCTCACCAGCACCTGAGCTGGCTGCACCACATCCACGTCCATGACTACCACAGTGTATGATGCACACACACACACACACACACACACACACACACACACACACACACACACACACACACACACACACACAGTGTTTGCTTGGTCTTGGCTGACATGGTGTCTCCTGTCTCCTGCAGGCCCACCGGACGCTCTACAGCCAGGCCAACATGGAGGCACGCTACTTTGTGAAGAAGAAGACGCTGCTGGCTCTCAGTAAACTGACGGCGCTGGCGTCCGACCTGCCAGAGGATGAACTCAACAAACAAGTCGACGGTAAAAAAAACAAAAAACTAAACAAACAGCATATACATCAGTTTTCCGACAGCAGGTTCTGTGACGACCGACCCGTCACTGTACATCTCCCCCTGTTCTCTCTCCTCATTTCACACGTCTTCATATCAATAACGGCAAAATACACAATAGTCACAGTGTGGTCATAATCACGGCGCGGTACTATTGTGTGAGCTGGAATTTGTGTATATTGTGTGTTGTGGCATCATCTCGTTAAATCTACCAAATCCAGAAATCTGACAATCTCTAAGTGGAAAGAATATTTCCAGAACCGTCACTGTTATCGGCCTCACACTCTGGACGTCTGTTTGTGGCGGTCCTCAAAGAATGACCACTGCTGACGTTCTGTCCACTCAGACATCGTGGAGCAGGAGCGCTTCCTGCTGCATCAGGAGACTCTGCCTCGACAGCTGCTGGAGGAGAAACAGCAGAACCCCGACACCATGCCTCTGCTCAGCGCTCACAACCTCATACAGGTGAACACACACACACACACACACACACACACACACACACACACAACTCACCTGGATGAAGGACAACGTGTCTGTTATGTTCCTCATTCTCACCACACGGCCTCGTCATGATTCTCTGATTCTAGTTGAAACTGAATAGCTGCAGTATTTCTAAAAAATAAAAACACAGTGTGTGAACGCAGCTCCGGCGTCTCCTCTCTCTCTCTCTCTCTCTCTCTCTCTCTCTCTCTCTCTCTGCAGTTGTACATCTGCGACGACAACAGAGGAGCCAACGAGTACGACTACAAAAAGGCTCTGGATCTGCTGGAGTACATGGACGAGGTTTTTATTTAAAACTGGCAACTTCAGTGTTCCACTTGACGACAGAGTCGCCGGTGTGATGCTTTGTGTTTGTCTTTCAGGAGGACGCCGCGGACATCGACTCGCTGAAATGTGAAATCTTCGGGAAGGCCCTCAGAAGAGACGAGTGAGGATGTTTTTCTATGAATGTGGCCGCTCTGTATTCTCTCTACATCAGTCTCAGTTGGTGCGAATCATTTTTCATGTTTGTCTCCCAGCTGGTCCTCAGCTGACGGGAACGACGACCCTCTGGAAGCCGCCAAGGACAGCATCTTCGTCAAGATCCTCCTCAAGCTCATCCAGGAAGGTGAGACGTTCACGGACTTGATTCTCTTTTAGGAAAAATGTTTTTGTTTGAGATTTAAAAATGTTTCTAACTTGTCAAGTTGAATTTCTCACCATCGTGTGTGTTTGTGTGTTTCAGGTGTTCCTCTGCAGACGTACCTGCCGGACGTCAAAGAGCTGCTGGAGTCGGACGACCTGAGCAGTTTAAAAACAAAACCCTACTTTGAGTTCGTCCTTCGAGCTAATTATGAACATTACCTACAGGTCCAGGTGTGACGACTGCTCCCCCGATAACACTGACCTGCACCTCAACATCTGTGCACGACTGTTTGATTATTGTTCCTTTTTCTAAATAAATGTTGATCATATCTGAAGTCTGATTGTTTCAGTGCTGATTCTTCGCTTCAGTTCGTGATCAGTACGATCACATGTTCGAAAACTTCTCAGCAGGACGCTCAACTTTCTCCGTGTCCAACGCGTGACGTCAGAACCATCACGTGTAGGAAGTGACACAGACCTGAGTGAGGACCTCCTGTGGTGACGAGGGGCACACGTTGCTCCTGAATAGATCCCAGCTTCGTGAAGAGCCACTGTCACCCTGCAGATGATTTCAGCGACCAGCCGACCTGCAGAGAGTGAACGAATGTTCGATGTAGGACAAAGTGTCAAACATCTGTCAGAGCAGGACGGTTCTCCACGAGACATCACAGATATAACACATGTCACATGTTTCTACATGTTTCTACATGATTCATCTCCACTGACTGGACACACCACGCCTGGGTCTGTAGAGCTTCGAGTGTGTGTGTGTGTGTTTGTTTTAGTAGTAGTGTGTGTGTCAGTGTGTGTGTGTGTTTGTTTTAGTAGTGTGTGTGTGTCAGTGTGTGTGTGTGTTTGTTTTAGTAGTAGTGTGTGTGTCAGTGTGTGTGTGTTTGTTTTAGTAGTGTGTGTGTGTCAGTGTGTGTGTGTTTGTTTTAGTAGTGTGTGTGTGTCAGTGTGTGTGTGTTTGTTTTAGTAGTAGTGTGTGTGTCAGTGTGTGTGTGTTTGTTTTAGTAGTGTGTGTGTGTGTGTGTGTAGTAGTAGTGTGTGTGTTTTTTAAAAGTTGTGTGTGTGTCTCTCTCTCTCTCTCCATACACGGGCTCGTGCGCTCCCCGGCGTCTCGCGGGGACTTCCTCTCCATATGTGGTCATCCCGGCGCGCGAGCCGAGCGTCTGCGTGCGTCTCCCGCGCGACCAAATATGGACGAAGCGGCGCGTGAATTCCTGCGGGGCAGCCGGACATTCCCGCGTCTGTCCCGGGACAAGTGGTCCGGGGAGCCGGGGTATATATGGAGCCTGTCGCCCCCTCTCACCGGGAACCAGCAGCGGCTCACACCCTCACTCGCAGCCGGAGACAAGCGCAGGTAAGCGGAGGAGCAGCTGGAGGGAGGAGGAACTTTTATTCACGGATTTTTAGTTTTTCTGAAGTTTAGGAACAATTTAACTGAAGCACCGAGAAACATGGAGAGAAGCTCAGCCTTTATTTTGACGGGGAGCAAACTTCCTGTCAGGCTCTGAATTCACCAAAGATCAATTAGTGGTTATTTTACTAAAGAGGATGAAATGAAATGAAACCTGCTCCTTCTGTCTGCCTGGTTCAGCATTTAACTTCTGCTGCTGCTAACTAGTCTTTATTATTCATCACTGGTGTTTGTTGAACAGCTTTGCTTGAAATAAATCATCACATATTAGGTGTAAGAGCTGCAATGATTGAATCAGTGTGAGAGTTTGAAAGAAGAAACCGAGGAGAGTTTTTTTCTGCTGTTTGTAGGATTTGCAAAAGAAAAAGAACAAGAGATTTGAATGTGTTGCTTTGAACCAAATAATTTAAAGTTAGTGATATAATTAAAACTCTTTTTTCTTGTGTGACATTTCTAAATGAATCTCAAATGGTGAATTCCTGTGTCCAAAGCTGTGTTGTACATGAACCCTGTGTGTCCCTCCAGAGTCAGCAGACATGTGTGACGACGATGAGACCACCGCCCTCGTGTGCGACAACGGCTCCGGCCTGGTGAAGGCTGGCTTTGCCGGAGATGACGCCCCCAGGGCCGTGTTCCCCTCCATCGTCGGCCGCCCCCGTCACCAGGTACACGAGGGCCGCAGCATACAAGGGAAAATAAATCTTAAAGCTGCAGCACGGGGGATTTTTGCGACATCTAGTGATGAGCTTTCATATTACAACTAAAGAAACACCCCTCGACTTCTGATGACTCATTAATTAACACTTTGGTTCTAATCCTTGATCTCTTAAGTTCTTAGTTGTTTTTAGTGGAACTTATTCATTTAAATAAGTTATTTATTCCTTCAAAGAAAAGTTTTGGTGAATCTAATTATTTCCTCAGCATGTGAGTGATGAATGTGTGTCATGAAGTAAATACGGACACACTTACCATTCACTTCCTGCCCCTCCTCCCCTCAGGGCGTGATGGTCGGGATGGGTCAGAAAGATTCCTACGTGGGAGACGAGGCCCAGAGCAAGAGGGGCATCCTGACCCTGAAGTACCCCATCGAGCACGGCATCATCACCAACTGGGACGACATGGAGAAGATCTGGCACCACACCTTCTACAACGAGCTGCGCGTGGCCCCCGAGGAGCACCCCACCCTGCTGACTGAGGCCCCCCTCAACCCCAAAGCCAACAGGGAGAAGATGACCCAGATCATGTTCGAGACCTTCAACGTCCCCGCCATGTACGTGGCCATCCAGGCCGTGCTGTCACTCTACGCCTCGGGTCGTACCACCGGTGAGTCGCAGCTCAAGATCCATCAGTGTTATTTTCATTGTTTATTTAGAACCCAATGATGTGACCAACAAAAACTATGCAGCCTTTATTTGAAGGTAGTTTTCTGTCACATCTCAGTCTAACTATTCATTTATAATCTGAATTTCAATGTCAAATAGTGACATTAAATGAGTTTGATTAATTAGTTACTTTTTAGGATTAGTTTATCAATCATTTGATCCAGTGATTCTGTTAATTGATTTTCAGCTTCATCTAAAAGTTTACTTTGTTTAATTTCTTATAAATTTAACTTCTCTGTGGACAAGATGAGACTTTTAAAGACTTCTCTTTGGGTTCCAAGAAACAAAACAAATCAAAAAGTGAGATACTCATTAGTCGAAATCTGTTTTTTTATCCATGACAAGAATCCATTTTATAAATTGTGAAATTTGATGAATAAAGTATGAGGAAGACGTTGTGACTAAGAATTCTCTTCTTCCTGGTTCTGCTGCTGCTCTCAGGCATCGTCCTGGACTCTGGTGACGGTGTGACCCACAACGTGCCCATCTATGAGGGCTACGCTCTGCCTCACGCCATCATGCGTCTGGACCTGGCTGGTCGTGATCTGACTGACTACCTCATGAAGATCCTGACCGAGCGCGGCTACTCCTTCGTCACAACCGGTAAAAACTTTGACTTTGTTCTAAAACCTCAGCAGGTCAAAAGCAGGTTTTCTGTTTCAGGAAATAACTTCCTTTTTAGGAACTTTATCCATTTTCTAATTGTGTAAGACTGAATAATCTGAAACATCATGGGCCTGAACCTTTGACTTCTTGAGGTTTTTCCATATTAAAACATGGACTCAGTAGATATTTCATCCGGCTGCACACTGTTATTTCTCTGGAATTGCTTTGTGACGTACAGCCTCTTGGTCTCTGCCCTGTTCGCAGCTGAGCGTGAGATCGTTCGTGACATCAAGGAGAAGCTTTGCTACGTGGCTCTGGACTTTGAGAACGAGATGGCCACCGCAGCCTCCTCCTCCTCCCTGGAGAAGAGCTACGAGCTGCCCGACGGCCAGGTCATCACCATCGGCAACGAGCGTTTCCGCTGCCCAGAGACCCTGTTCCAGCCCTCCTTCATCGGTGCGTGCCCACAACGGTTTCTCATGGAGAAGCTACTGAAGTGAACAATGAACCCAAACATGGGAGACTGATTAAACCTCAGAGAATCGAACACGATATCTCAGTGGTGATGACTTGTATGCAGCAGTAAATTAAACCGCTCTTCTGAACAGGTATGGAGTCCGCTGGCATCCATGAGACCGCCTACAACAGCATCATGAAGTGTGACATCGACATCCGTAAGGACCTGTACGCCAACAACGTGCTGTCCGGCGGCACCACCATGTACCCGGGTATCGCTGACCGCATGCAGAAGGAGATCACGGCCCTGGCTCCCAGCACCATGAAGATCAAGGTACGTTTTGTCTGTTAGCAGATGGCACAGCTAAAAAGTATTTTGTGATGTCACGTTCTGCTTGTGCGATTTAAAACGTCCTGTTATTTCCTCCCGCTCTGCAGATCATCGCCCCTCCCGAGCGTAAATACTCGGTCTGGATCGGCGGCTCCATCCTGGCCTCCCTCTCCACCTTCCAGCAGATGTGGATCAGCAAGCAGGAGTACGACGAGGCCGGTCCCAGCATCGTTCACCGCAAGTGCTTCTAAACACCTACCCCTCCGAAACCGCCTCAGGTTCAGGATCCAGAACATTAAGATGCCGAAAGAAAGAAAACCCCACAGCAGCTGTCTCAGGAAAACTGTGTCGTCTCCTGACACGACAGCGACAGTTCGGTGTCTGACCTGTACATATGTTATTTATTCCTTCTTGTATGTATGTGTGTATGATCTGAATGTGAGTGATGACGTGTGTGTGTGTGTGTGTGTGAAAAGCTTTGAGGTACACCACACTCCAACTGTGAGCGTGCAAAAAAAAAAGAAAAGACCAAAAAAGATGCAAAGCAAATAAAAGTCATATATTTATACGTACGACTTCTGTCTCTTATATTTCTTGGGCTTCGTTGACTGAATCACATCTGTTTGTCTTTAATTCCACTTTCTCTCACGATACAAAAGTTAAGCCAGAATATCTCAGATAGTTGCGCCGCCATCTTGCTCTGACATCATTTTGATGACGTCTCAGACTGTTTTTAAATCATCAATTAACTAATTAAAACCAAACTGATCAGAAACATGTGAACGTTTGCATTGAAGAAAAGTTTCTCAGAGACTTTAGGTCGTTCACATCACTCCGATGTTCGCTCATGATTGACAGCTGTGACTCCAGACCCTAACGATGATGGTGGCGCCAGTGTCCGAGATGTTTTATCTTAATTGATGTACGATGAGAGGAAGTGGAGACGCGTCGGCCATCTTTAATGATCAATTATCGTCATGCCTTTGTTTTGAAGTTGTTTTATTTTGAAAGCTCCCGCCGGAAGCTGTGTGTAGCATTTTAGCTAGCTCTGCTCTCGGAGCTCGTCAGTCGCAGGATCGGAGCGATGCTCGTCGTGTGACCGCGGATCTCCACCCTCAGTCCGGACCCAACCTCTGGAACCAGGTCCGGGTGAGTCCAGATGAATGTCACACCGAACCGGTCCGGAACCACCGGTACCGGTCACCGCGTCTCCCCGTCCCCCGGGTCCACTGAGGGCGGGTAACGCATCTGAACACGGAGCCCGGAGACATTTTAAAAATGTATTTGAATATTTGATCACTTGATGATTTCAGTCCTGATGTTTGACTGTGATCTTATTTCAAAGGCTTCAAATCAATTAGATAATCAATTATCTTCTAATGAGTCAACACGGTGATGGATCAGATCAAAGGCTCATTAAAGATGAAAGATAAAGATGAAAATTAGAATAAAGTGTGTGTGTGTGTGTGTGTGTGTGTGTGTGTGTGTGTGTGTGTGTGTGTGTGTGTGAGTGTGTGTGTGTGTGTGTGTGTGGTTGCTGCTGAAGTGTGAGTGACAGTTGTTGTGGATCAATCAGATTAGAATGAGCCTGTAATCTGGTGGGCGGGGCCTACAGGTAGACCACACCTGGCGGATGTACGTCACAACATCCCCTCACAGTAGCTGCTGTTCCTGTTCGTGAACTCGGTTTTCACGATTACACGGAGAAGCAGTTGTCAGACAAAAATAAAATATAAAAGTCAAATTAAATGTATAGTGGCGTCTCTTTGTTTCCGTATGAACGGAGGCTGGACTGGTCGCAGTTGGATTGTCTCATCACGAGACAAATAAACATTCTCACAATCAGACATGTTTGTTTACGTTTGACATCAACGAACGCTTGCAGGACGCATCTCTCTCTTCTACGCATCCTTCGCCGGCCACGTAAACTGAATAATCCAAACTGAGATGAGACGGTCTGATGTCTTCTTATTGCATCACCAGTTTGTCCCGCCCTCACATCGTCACCTAGCAACCGAGCTACAGGCGAAGGAGTTCTTGGTTGAGTCCAAATCAAACAAAACTCACACTTTCTCCGGCAAAACATGAAACAAGTGTGAGGTCGGTTAGTTGAGCAGTTTAAGATGATCCAGATAAGAGAAGTGATTCACATCAGACGTTAGTGGATTAAGTTTCTATCAGACGACTGTTTTCATTTTATTCTGTTAATGTCCGTGTTTTATTCCCTCCTGCTTTTCTCCAGTGATTAAAACCAGACGAGAATCATGGTCACCAAGAAAATCCGGACGGAGTATATGAAGAAGTTCAAGGATCCCAAGTGGGAGACGTTTTCTAAATGCTACGAGGACTCCCTGAAGTACCGTCTGACCCGGCGGGTGATGGAGCATTCCCACAAGCCCTGGTTCTGGGAGGGCTGGGACAGCGGCTCCGACTCCAGCGGCTGGTCCACACCCAGGCTGATCCGGAACAAAGTCGCCCCCCTGTCCCTCCCACCACCGCCGCCAGTGCCGTCCTCGGAGGTGAAGCAGAGGTTGAGCGAGTTGACCACGAGCCCCGGCCCGGAGCCGCCGTCTGACGAGGCCGAGGTCGGAGCTGGAGAAACTGAAGACGCTGCACCTGCTGCACCCAACACGGGTGAGGATGCTTCTCTTCTCCTTTCTCAGATTGAAAAATGAAAACGTTACAACTTGGTCGAGACGTTCAGCCATAACTCCAGAGGAGTCCGTGTCAGGGGGCGTGGACACCGTGGGACAGACAGTCAGTGCCGTCCAATGGGTGCAGGTGTCAGGTTTAGGTGGGCGTGCGGTGACCTCGAGCTCAGTCAGGCTCCACCCTCCAATCTTCCAAATATGGTTATTTCTGACTTGACTTGTTTTCATTAAACATTTAAAAATGAAAAAGCTCCGGCAGCAGCTCAGTGAGAAAAGTTTTCCACGTGACGTGTGTTTGTGTCTCTTTAAAGCAGCCGTTGTAGAGAACGGCGTGAATGAAGCCGGCGGAGGTTCAGTGACGCCGGCTCCAATCAGCAGCAGCCCCTCAGACGGCACCGCAACAGACAACGGCCCGGCGGACACGACGTCTTCTGATGGGGAGCCAGTGAACCCAGCACCGAGGCGCCGTCACCGCCGACGCACCCCTCACTCTGAGCCGGGACCCCGGGACAGTTCCCCTGACGACAAACAGGCTGTCGTCCGAAAAGCACAGAGGGCAAAGAGCCAGCCTCCGATCAGCACCAAGGAGAACCGGAGACCGTCCAGCCGACTGGACTGGACCGAGAGACAGACGGAGGTCAAGAGGACGACCAACGACGTGAGTGTTAAAGACGCTGCGTCTTTTTAACTGAAGTTCATTGACAAAAAGATAAAACCCGACTGATTTCATATTTATTAAAAAACGACTAAGACGTTTTTATCAAACAGAAATGTGACTTTGATGTTTCAAACTTTCTAAACATTTCTAAATTCTCTCTTGACTCTGTGAGTTGTTTTGCAAACGTCCGGCTCCACGATGCAAAGTTAAAAAGTGAGAAGACTTTGAATCGTTCCGAGCAGCTCGGCCTCGTTCACAGGAAACTGGACACGTGAAGCCGAGTCACCAAACACCGGAACATGAATAATGAACCACCGGAGTGCTTTTCAGAAACGAGTCCTCTCTCTGGTTTCTCCTCTCAGAGTCAGACCCGGCGGGAGTCCGACAAACGCAGCACCAACCTGGAGCGGCGGCGGGCTCGGTCAGCTGACCTGGAGAAGGTGAGGCGGTCGCAGCTGGCGGTGGTGGACGACCGCTGGATGACGGAGTACATGCGCTGCTTCTCTGCCCGGCTGAGGTAGAGACGGGATCCGCCCCCAAAAACCACGTTTCCTCTGCAGAGCATCGAACTAACCGAGAACCATGTTTGTGTCGTTACCGTCCGTCGCATTAAAACGCTGCTTTTCACAACAACAGAAAAATCCAGTCAAGACGTAGGAAAAGCTTTTAATGTAGAATTCAGCTTTTCAGAGGAGCCTCCTGGGAAATACGACAGTACCCAGAAGCCTTAGCAGCGGCTGTTGAGGAAAAAAGCTCCCTCAGAGCTTTTAGTTTTGAATCCCTGAGAGCTGAAGCCACCTCTCCGCTCTAGATCACGTCCACGGTGCTGAAGTCACGACGTCAGGAGCAGCGCCGACGTTTCTGGTTTTGTTTCCTGTGAAGCTGAATCGCTGCTGTCGAGGAAAAAGTTTCCACCGCTAAAAAAAAAAGAGTTGTTGTTCATAATCATTAAGTAAATGATGAGATTAAAAAGTCATTATTTTCTTCCTTTTAATTCTAATTCTTTAAAAAGTGGCAGAATCGAGCTTCCATATTAATCTGCTGACAAATCTGCGACAGAACTTTCTTCAGTATCGGCCTCTTGTCATCGGTCGGGCTCCGGTTTAAGTTCTCTTGGAGATGAGATGAAGCAGTTTTTAAAAATAAAGTGAAACACAGAGTCTATAAATATCAGGTCTCCTCTCAGGAAGCGTCGGAGCAACAAAAACATTGTGATTATTTACAAATGATAATGAATCATTCCGACGTGAGCTTCTAACTCGACAGCAGCGACTCCACAGCCTCCATGTTGACGTGATGGACTGAAACGTTTCTCTCTTGTTCGAACGCTTTACCCCTCCCCCCCCTTTACGTCTCACACAGTCAGTGTTTTCATTTCTCTGTGGCAGCTCTGTGCTCAAAAACAACGGGAATATTTTTGATATCTCGAGTATTTTGGAATTTAAAGTTTAGATAAAAGGAGAATAAACTTATTTCTGGATGGTTGAACAGAAAAATAGAAACAAAATGTGTCCAGTGAAATTAATATTTAAAGTATTTATAGAGTAAAAATTATATTTAAGACGTGTTCGCTTTCTACTCGTCTCAGTGGATCAATGAAATGCACTTAGTTTAAATCAGTGGACTGTTAATTCACCTGCGATGCTAACGTGGTGCTTTTCTGTTCATGGCAGCGCTCGACACATTTTTATCTGTTATGCAAAATTAAATTTGAAGAGTTTGAGACTTTTTGGATGTAATGAAGGTTTTTAAATAACGTTAAAAAAACAAACTTCGCTGAATTAACTTGTTTCAGACAAGAAATCAGAAATTCAGCTTCAGGGTTCAGTGTTTTCTGCAGAATCCAAAGTAACGTCCGCTAACATGATGAAAAACACTCGAGGACAAAGATGAGAGGAAGACGTTCGTTAAAGTATCAGACGATCGAGGGTTAATTTTCTTCTCCTCTAACAGAACGTTCTGATTGGTTGGGATCAACGTGACTCAAGTAAACAAACTACGTTTTATTTCACAGCTCCAGTTTGTTAGAATAAAAACATGTGGATCTTTAATTCACTTTGAGTTTTCTGAAAACAACCACACGTGAATAATTTGGCACAAATGAAATAAAATAAAAACAGAGACATTGTTAAAGTTGTACATTTAAAATGAATTGACTTCAGTGAAAACATCAACTTCAGACTCTTAGTTCATTCATTAAGCTGCTGATTATTATTTTTGTGAAAGTGTTTTGTCCAAAGATAATCTGTTTACTTTGTGTTTTAAGGAAATTTAAATAAGTTAAACACAGAAAATATTCTACGTTACCTCCTAAAGAAACTAAAGATCAAGATTTAAGATTAAATATATAAGTTAATCATCTAAAACAAATATTGAATGAATATTTTATTGGTTGTTGTTCTTAATAGAAAATAGAATTTAGTGTGAATTATAGACCCTAGAATAAATCTCTTGTATCTGCGATGTTCACGTCTTGTTGGAGCTGAACCGGAAAAAAATTATAAACGTTAATAGATTTGATCACCTCCTTGTGTTTTCAGCAGCTGTGACATTTAGTTTTTAAACTTGAATCCAAACCGACCGCGAAGAAAAGTAAGAACTGTGGTTGTTTAGTGTCGTGGTGACGGAGTGAGGATCGTAAACGTGTCGTGACGTCATTTGTTGCGTCCAGTGACTCAAACTGAGGGCTAACGATCACAACTTCCTGTATTTAGCACGTACGTTTTTATGAGCTAACTTTTGAAACTGAACGGATGTAAAGTCACTGAATGTTTCATCTTTCTCTCTTGCTGCTGAACCTCTTCACGCTGAATGTGCAAAATGTTTTTAGTTTTTTTTGTAGAAACTTTTATTCTTCCGAATGTTTGGACCACAGTCTGTAAATAAAGACGGACGATACGTCTCCACTTTGTCCCATTGTCCACAAATGAGGATTAAATGTCTCTGGGCGTCGCCATCTTGTGCTGAGTCTGAGCGGTAGTGATTGAGGGGTGGAGCCGCAGCACTCCACCAATCAGGAGTCAGCCTCTAATCAACTAATTAAAGCAAACTGATCAAGAACGAGCTGAAATGACAGAAACATCTTTGACAAACTTTTATTTAACGTCTACTTTCTTTTTAAAGTTTGGTCCATGTCCCATCTGCTGACATAGAGGAGGCGGGGTTAATGACCTATAAAGCAGCCAGCCACAAGGGGGCGATGAAGATGATTTGGCTTCACTTTTTAGGAGCGGTCGTGTCGTCCATCTTTATTTACAGTCTGCAGCTGCGTCTCACTTCAGGGGACGTGTCTAAGCTTGTCCCGTCTTTATGCTGTTTGATGTTTGGTCGAGTTGAAGTCTGAGACTCAAGTGTTGGACGTCTTGTCGCGTCACCTCTTGAAAAAACAGTTTGTCCCTGAAACGCAGTGAATCCTGGGATATGTTGGGTCGAGAAGGATCCACCCGTGGGAACCTTTGCGTCTCGGGGACAGAGGGACACATTTGAAGGAGCGTTAGAAATGTGGCGGCCTCGTCACGCCTCTGTGATGCAGTCGCTGTTTAAACGCAGCCTCTGAACAGACACAGCTCGTTTAATTTGATCACGTTAAGGTTTTATTTAGAGTTTAATTTATTTTTTAAAAAAGTTTCTAATGCAGAACATGTTTCTCAGGCAGAGACGACCTGACGCTGCAGATTGAATTGTGTGAAGATGGTTGTGATGCGTTCAGATATTTGGTGTTGTGTGTTTTTAAGTGGAAACGATGAGACAATCACAGGAAACTATTTCAAGTGTTCATGACGAGTTTCTACGTCAAATCTAACGGAAGCTCAAAACAGACTGAATGGAAGCTGTTGCATATAAAGTGTTTGTGTTCGCTTTGAATTATTTCCCAGGTTGAATTGAAATATGTATCACACGTCTGAATATTTAATATTTTACAATGATGTTTACATTTTTTGTCACTGTATTTGTATTTGAAAACATGCACAGTAATATATTTTCATTCACTCTGAGACGTTGCTGTGGAGAAATCACTTCAATAAAATCATATTTGAACATTTTCTTGTCTTATCAGAATTTTCATATTAACTTTTTTTAAATTTATGCTGCAGCAGTTTCATCATGAACACATTTCCTACTATCTGTAATCACCCTCAAAGTATTTAAACACTCCATACCTGTGAGGTAGGATGACGTCAGACACGCCTGCACTCTTCTCTCAGCCCCGCCCAGCCGGTACCGGTCCAGCCTCCGAGCCCACCTCCTCCCCTCCCCTCCCCTCCTCACCGGACTCGACCCCAAGCATGTTGCTGAGCTAGCAGTTTGTTAGCTACCACAGGCTAACCACATCAAACAACACGAGAGAATGTGTCCGAGTTACTATTCAAATCCAGAAGTGACTCTTTATTCTATCTGACGTCCTGGAGCCTTTCACCACCGACCCTCATTCTCAAACTCGGGACTGGAACTCAGGACCTGCTCCCACATTGACCGTCCTGTTAAAAGCTGAGCAAACATGAGACGGTGTGACTCACCGCTCGGAGACATCCTGTTGTGACCGACCGTGAACGTGCGGCTGCATCCGAACACAACAACGTGACTCTCGACCGTGGTCGTCGCCATTCTTGTTCACCGGAGAGTTCGTCAATGAGACTGAGGCCGATGGGCCTGTCACTCAGAGTGCAGTCAGCCAATCAGAGGAGGGGCTCGTTAGTTAATTAATGAGGCAGCTGAAAACAGTTCGATCTGCAGCGCCAGAGAGAGACGGAGGAGAAACACACACTGAGGCAGTTGGACTTTACATCACTGATAAATCATATTGGCTCTTTAAACTTTTACTGTTGTAAGAGCAGAAGGGTTTGTGAACCAGTGACGAGGGAGCGTAGATCTAACACCCTCCAACCAAAAGGCTCTGGGGTTAAGAGGATGCAGCTGGGGGGTGGGGGGGTGAAGGTCGTTTCCACAGAGAGCCTGGAAGCCGTGAGGCCGTTAACCCTTTAATCCAATCAGAGAAGCCGTTCCTCTGCTGCTGACACGCCCAAGCTGGAGCGGGTTTTAAAGAGCAGCTCAGACACAACATGCACCATGTTCCCAGTTTGATTCTGGGATGTTAACATGTCGTTGAAATCAACACAAGTGATTAACAACCTTCTGTTTTAACTCATCAAACAAACGGAAACTTTCTGAGACCAAAACCTGACGTTCGTCCTCAGACATGTAGGAGATATTTGAGTTTAGATGACTTCAGGATAAATTCAGTTTTAAATGTTATTTGAACTTTCTCTTAAATGACACTTTTCTTATTTATCCTGCTTTGATTTCAAAGTAACAGCGCCCCCTGCAGCCACATGTTGGGACTCATTCTGTTCTGCTCCGTGTCCGAGCGGTGACGTGGTTTTCATGAGGAGAAAAAACAAAAAATAAAGTGGCTTCACTTTACGGAGCCGACGTGTCGCAAGGAACGAGGAGAGTTTGTTAAAATCTCTGTACATTTCTTTATTTACAGCTTAAAAATGTAAACGTTTCAAATCTCAACTGAAACAAATGCTGTTCATAACTGATGTCCGACATTTTATCAATGACCCAAAACTGAGCGTCAAAACACCAGGTTCAAAAAATTCTTCAGAGAAATGTACACATTCCCAGCAAAAATGAGAATTTAAAAAAATAATAAAAACAGTAAAAAAATCTTGTTTCAACTTAATAATCACAGATAAAAAGTTAATCGATCACGAGGGGAGTCCTGCGGCCAGGATGCTGCCGAGCAGCGTTCGATCCTTCAGAGCGTTTTCAACATCTTTCTCCTCGATCTTCAGATTCACCTGCAGGGAGAGAAAGAGAAAACTTATTATTCTCCACAATCAATCCACCATTTTACTCCGATGTTCCAACAGTGGCGTTCAGGCGGAGACGTGTACCTTCGTGAGACGAGCCTCTTTAGCTTTCTTCAGAGCGAAGATGCCTCGACTCTCCAGCAGACCGCAGAGCGACAGACACTCACCCTGACCGACTCCCGACACCTGCCTCTGAGCGCACAGACGACTGTACACCTCGTGCAGCTGAAACGACACGAAACCATGTCAGACACAGCGCCACCTGCTGGGCATTTAGTGGGAGGAAGTGGCGACATCTTCCATAAATAAACATAAATATAACCAGTTCGGACTCACCTTTCCAAGGACGATCTCTTTGCTCTTTCCGTTGCGAATGAGCAGCAGGAGGCAGCAGACGAGCAGCTTCTGCTGCAGGGGAAAACTCTCTCCCTCGGAGCCGCCGCTCTGAGACGCCATGCGGTCGCCGTACACCTCCGACAGGACCCGTGCAACCTGAGGGAGGCTGACCCGAGACTCTGACCCGACCCGAGGGGAAAGTTTCAGTCAGTGCTCATGTTCACCGTAAGAAATCAGCCAGAAGGACTGAGCTGGTTTAAATAATCGTGACTCTTAAACGGCACATCTGGCTGATGAATAGGATTTAAGAGCTTTTCTCACCTTTAGTCTCGGCCTCTGAAGTCGCTGCTTTCTTTCTCTCGTCAGACTCCACGATCTCCACCGCTCTCCTGAAAGTACAAGAAGAGTCAAGTTACTGTTGGACAGAATCTGTTCCTGGTCAAAGTTCAGTTTGTTTAGGAGCCGACGCTTCACAAATCCAACACGTTAGAGAACTTTAAGACAGTTTGAAGTTCAGAGGGTCAATGTGTTCCAGACAAATCATTTGTGGATTTAAGTTCCCACCAACAGATTCATCTGAATGTTGCTAAACACGTTCATGAAAGTTAAAACTTTAAATGAGCCGTGAGGTTGATTTGTGCAGGTTGAGATCTTCACCTGCAGATGTCCAGAGCTTTCCTGGCGTCTCCAGACACCGCCGACACTTTTCTGGCACAGAACTGAACCGCAGAGGCGTCTAGGATCCCATCGGCCGACGCCTGAGGACAAAAGTTAATCTCAGCTTAGTTCATCTTGTTCGTCTTTTTCTCTCCTGATGTGACATGTGGTCCGTGTGGTCGTGTTTACCTGTGTGAGTCTGTCCTGTACGATGGCGGCGAGCTCCTGTCGGCTGTAGGGGGGGAAGTGCAAGAGCTGTGGGCGACAGCGAGGCCGAGCCTGCAGCCTGGGCAAGATCCGGTCCGTCAGATCCAGAGCGTTAGCGATACCTGTAAAATCAACAGCACAGCACGGTGAGATGTTTGAGAAGTCCATTTTAAAACATGAAAACCTTCTGATGAATGAATTTTAGATCTTTAGTCTTCAGCTGAGTCAACAACTGGAGGTCGGACGACTCACCAACAAGGCAGAGGCGAGACCCGGGCAGGTACGGCCATTCAAAGATGGTGTAGAGGACGTCCTGAGCTTTACTGTCCAGCTGGTCCATCTCATCGAGAACAAGGAGCCTGAAGACAAAAGAAAGATGGAGTCTCTGGTGAAACCCAGTGAAGACACCGACGTCATAAAGTGACGAGAGCCACGACAGCGTTCCTGTTGAAGTCCTGGTTACTCACACAGTGGGCCCCGGGGCCGTCAGGAGCCGCTGGAGGCCGCTCTGCCCACCGGATGCTTTCAGTTTGTCGGCCAGCAGTGGGAAGATGGCGTGGGAACTCCTCAGACTCATACAGTTCACCACCACGGTTTGTACCGACGACAACTCGGCCTGGGAAGAAAAAATATCATCATCATCACAACATCAGACACAAACACATCCCTGCAGTAACAACTACTCCAGCAGGGGGCAGCAGAGCCCCACATAGCTGGAGCTGGTGAGGTACCTTCATCTCGTGCAGGACACAGTTGAGACAGGCCGTCTTCCCGGTGCCCGGAGCTCCAGAGATGTAGAGGCTGCCGGGGAGGTTCTGCAGCAGCGTCTCCTCCAGGAACGACCGGATGGTCGCCCGCTCGGACTCCCTGGACAGGAGGCGCTCGGGTACGGCGGTGTGGAGCGCCTGCTTCACGCTCTGAAACCTGGACCCTGGAGGAGAAAACAGGAAAGTTAATAATGTCGTCATCTTCACTTTCAATCAAAGAGCATCGAGACAAACGTTTGTGTTCAACAGCAGCGAAAACTCTGTCGACTCTTCTCGAGACTGAGAAGTGTCAGAAAATATAAAACAGTAAAAGAAGAAGAGATCCTCGTCCTGGAAGCTGTGGCCCCTCGATTCTTTAGTGAAATGAAAATTTTATCTTCAACCATCGTGATAATTTGAGTCAATCGACTAAAATACCAAAACTCTGGTTCCAGATGATCACGTGTGATTATTTTCTGTGACACGAATCAAAACATGTAAATAACTTACTTTCTGCAAACAGCCGAACAACGGGCTGCTTCTTGTTTTGGCGTGCTGGACTTCCAGCGGGCGTTTCCTGGCGTCTCGGTGCGCCGGCGGGAGAGAGTGGCGGTCTCTGCGACGACAGGATGAGCTGACGGCGAGCTGTCACTGGGGAGTTCTCATCAAAGCCCAGTTTTCGGGGCGAGGCCAGGGTGGGTTTGCTCTGCTTTGGGGGGGATCCCAACAGAGCGACTCCCAGGTTACAGCCGTTGTCGTCGCCTTCAGAACCAAAACAGAATATTTAAACTTCCAGAGAAACGTGAGGGCTTGAAAGCTGTGACATTACGCTAAAGAACGTTCTGAGACCTCAATTCTTCTTAGTTGTTTTTAGAAGTCGTACCTGTGCGTTTTCGGGGGCTGAGTGGAAGCCGTGGTTGAAGACTGGGAGAAGAGGGCGCTGGACATCTGGGAGACAGAACGATGGACCGGTCACTGGGACGTCTGGGGGACAGAGGTCCGATCCGAGTCAGGGTCGTGGCGAGGTGCTGAGATTCAGGTTTGGTTGGTGAGGAGCCCGGAGACGTCGGGGGCGCCTTGGAGACGGAGGGAACTCTGGTGGACTTGCGTCGGGGGAACTGCAGCGTGGGCTGCGCTCGGCCCTGAGAGCGCGTGCTCGGCATCTTACGTTTGACCTGAAACGTAAGAGATGATCAGTTACTGATCCAACCTGCTCCAGAAGGTTCACTGAGGTTTTCTTTCATTTACGGATTCTCTGATTAACGAGTCTTTATCGATCCCGAGGGAAATTTAGGCAAATTGAAATCCCAGCCCTGTTCCTGAACTGAATATTTTGTTACGGTCTCTGACACTTTAACATCAAATCAAATGAGGCGTCATTACTTGTGTCTCGGTCTGAGCTGCTCAAACAACTGCGTGTGGATGAATCAAGTTTTAATCTTAATGGTTTTTGCTGTATGTTTTCACTCCATCTCTTCATCATCGTTCTTCATCATCGTTCTTCATGGTGGATGTTCTTCTCTTGTATATTCTTGGTGGTTCCACTTTGTTTCGGTGTCAGAGAACAAACCTCGTTGATGATCGTTTATTTCTCTCAACTCACATGAAGACGTCACGAGTCTGTGTGAAATCAGCTGATCAAGAAAACCCTGTTTTATTTCGGGGGCACTACAATACCCACAATCCTCTGGAGTGATCATCTTGGTGGAGCTGGCCACAGTTGGAGAGGTTTCATTCGCAGTGCATTATGGGATATGTACAATAATGCAGACCGGAAGATAAATTAGATGAAGTGAAGATTTGTGTTAATTAATTAATTATCGACAGCCTTAATTAATTCGGAGCAAATCCATGGAGGAAATGAATGATTGTTCTAAAGGCACATTACCGCCCCCTACCGGACTGGAGTGTGAGGCCAACAGAGGAAAAACACCAGAAAACTTAAGTTCTGTTAAATCGTTTTTTTTTTTTTTTTATGTTTAAAAGTTACGTTTCTTTAACTTCATCTTTATTTAACACATTAAACCGGTCAAACCAGGAAACGACTCACAGTGGAGGGAGAACGACGCCACGACACAACAGCGTCGTTAAAACAGCGCGAACTTTAAACTGAACCTGAACTGAACACGAGATGAACAGAAAGAAGAAGAAGAAGAAAGACTGGAGGCGACATGTTACATACGAACAACATACAAACACTCACTGCGAGGAGACGAGGAGACAAACACTCACTGTGAGGAGACGAGGAGACAAACACTCACTGCGAGGAGACGAGGAGACAAACACTCACTGTGAGGAGACAGACTCGCGTCCTCTTCGGGTTCGAGGGAAAATGTCGCTGATCTGAGGAATAAAGTGAAAAATCTCCGGGATCGAACGCGACTGAAACGCTGGAGCTCTGAACACAAACTGGCGCCAGATCTCCTCCTCATCCGGCAGCTGCTCCCCAACCCGCGCTCTGATTGGTCCGCGCCGGAGCGTCATCGATGCTCATTGGCTCAGCTCACACGGATGTTACGTCATCTGTCGCCGGCCCACGGAAATGTGTGGCGGGAATTTGAACAGACGACAGTTTTGGCGGAATAGTATTTTCCCGGGAAATACGTCATCGCGGATGAGTGAATAAAGTACATTTAACTTTACCTCAGCGGTTTAATTAAACTTCATACTTCTACTAAACTGCATAAAGGGGGAAGTACTTTACATTTAACTTCATTACATTTGTTTAAATACAATTTTAAAATTTGTATTTTAAAATTAATTTAAAAAATATTTTTATGCTATCTTTTTTTTTTTTTAATGATCTGTGGTTTTAAAAATGCAAAGTCTGAAGTGAAGCCTTGTTCGAAACCAGTAAATTAGTTTTTCAATAAAAATTTCCAAGGTTAGAAAATATTTTAGAAAGTGTGTACTGACATTCTTTACTTATTGTGATAAGGGTTCAGGACTATATATATATATGTATATATATATATATATATATATATATATATATGGTTTAAATAAGGACTTTATACTTCCACCAAACTACACTTAATTCAATTCAATTTTATTTACAAAGCGCCAATTCATAATTTACATTATCTCAAGGCACTTTACATTTAAAGGTCAAGACCTTAAAACAATATTAACATAGAGAAACCCAACAGTTCCCACAATGAGCAAGCACAGGCGACTGTGGAGAGGAAAAACTCCCTCATTAACAGGGAGACACCTCTGGCAGAACCAAGCTCAATGTGGGCGGTCATCTGCCTCGACCGGTTGGGGTGAGGAAAGAAAAGTAAGGGGAGAGGAAAGGAGAGATGGGTGGAAAGCGGGGGAGAGAAGAGAGAGATGAGGTGGAGAGAGAGAGACCGGGAACAATTGGGCACCAATCACTATCAGGGCTGACTATAACAATAAAAATGTAGTGATCTACAACAGGATTATATATATTAATGAATTACTGAGTTATTGTAATTAATGCTAACAATGGTGATGGTGGTCGTTGTTGTCCTGTAGTCCCGGTGCCGGAGTTATCTGAAACGAGATAGAGAGAAGAGCCAGAGGGACTATGGGAGGACAAAGTGACACTTTGACATGATGACATGTTAAAACTAATAAATAAATAAAGTGGTGTGGGGGGGCAGAGAGACAGAGAGACAGAGGGAAGTGAAGAAGTGCTCAGTGCATGATGGGAGTTCCCCCAGCAGTCTAAACCTATAGCAGCACAACTAAGGGATGGTTCAGGACTCACCTGATCCAGCCCTAACTATAGGCTTTGTCAAAGAGGAAGGTTTTTAGTTTTACTTTAAATGCTGAGACAGTGTCTGCCTCCCGAACCCAGAGTGGGAGCTGGTTCCACAGGAGAGGAGCCTGATAGCTAAATGTTCTACCTCCTGCTCTACTCTTACAGACTCTTGGAACCACTAGAGAGCCTGTGTTTTGGGACCGAAGTGATCTACTTGGATAATAAGGTGTTATCAGCTCTTTGATATATGAGGGGGCGTGATTGTTGAGGGCTTTAAATGTGAGGAGCAGGATCTTGAATTCTATTCTAAATTTTACCGGGAGCCAATGTAAGGAAGCTAAGACAGGAGTGATATGATCTCTCCTTCTAGTTCCTGTCAGCACTCGTGCTGCAGCATTTTGGACCAACTGGAGACTTTTAACAGTCTTCATGGAGCATCCTGCTAATAGAGAGTTGCAGTAATCTAATCTAGAGGTTACAAACGCGTGGACTAGTTTTTCAGCATCCTGCTTAGACAGGAGGTTTCTAATTTTATTAATATTGCGCATATGGAAGAAAGCCGTCCTAGACACTAGTTTAATATGGGCGTCAAATGACATGTCTTGGTCGAACAACACTCCAAGGTTCCTCACAGTGGAGCTGGAAGCCAGACTGACACCATCCAAGGTGACTATCTGGTCAGACAGTGTTTCTCTGAGATGTTTAGGGCCAATTACAACAACCTCAGTTTTAGTTTAACAGTAGAAAATGTTGGGTCATCCAGGCCTTGATTTCTTTGAGACATTCCTGAAGTTGAACTAGGCGATTAGATTCATCATGCTTCATGGAAATATACAATTGGGTGTCGTCTGCATAGCAGTGGAATTGTATGTGGTGCTGTCTGATAATGTTGCCTAAGGGGAGCATATATAGGGTGAAGAGTATTGGTCCAAGGACAGAACCTTGTGGAACTCCATGATTAACTTGCATGTGCATGGAGGAGTCATTGTTAACGTTAACAAATTGGAATCTATCTGATAAATATGATTTAAACCGGTGTAGTGCTGTTCCTTTAATTCCTATATGTTGTTCTAATCTCTGTAGCAGAATCTTATGATCTATTGTGTCGAAGGCTGCACTAAGGTCCAACAAGACGAGGACAGAGACAAGTCCATCATCTGATGCCATAAGAAGGTCATTAGTGACTTTCAATAGTGCCGTTTCTGTGCTGTGATGGGTTCTAAATCCTGACTGAAATTTGTCCAATAAACCGTTACTATCTAAGTAACCACACAGCTGGTTAGCAACGGCTTTTTCTAGGATTTTGGAAATGAAGGGCAGGTTGGATATGGGTCTATAGTTAGCTAAAACCTCTGGATCAAGCGTAGGCTTTTTAAGCAGAGGTTTAATAACGGCTACCTTAAAAGCCTGTGGTACGTAGCCGGTTAGCAAAGACATATTAATCTAATTTAAAATGGAACTGTCAATTAGGGGGAGCACTTCTTTAAAAAGTCTAGTTGGAACAGAGTCCAGCTGACAAGTAGTTGGTTTAGATGATGAAACTAACGAGGTCAGTTCAGGAAGATCAATAGAGTAAAATTTGTTTAGACATAAATCTGGTGCTATGGTTTCAGGACCAGACAATGAATCCGTGTTATTCACTGGGAGGAGGTGGTGGATTTTATCCCTGATGGTTGTAATTTTATTAGTGAAGAAGCTCATGAAGTCATTGCTTCTCAGATCTAGAGGAATAGATGGGTCAGTAGAGGTGTGACTTTCTGTCAGCCTGGCTACAGTGCTGAAGAGGAACCTGGGGTTGTTCCTATTTTCTTCTATTAGTAATGAATATTAAGAGGTTCGGGCATTTCTAAGTGCTTTTTTGTAATTTATAAGGCTATTCTTCCAGGCTAGGTGGAAGTCTTGGCGATTAGTGGAACGCCACTTCCTTTCTAGCTTCCGCGATGTCTGTTTTAGAACGCGCATTTGGGAATTATACCACAGAGCTAATCTCCTCTGACTTACTCTCTTCTTTTTTAATGGGGCGACAGCTTCAAGTGCTGTTTTTAGTGAGGCTGCAGTACTATTTACAAAGTTATCCACTAGTGTGGGAGTAAGGTTTTGATAATCTTCTTGTATTGTACTGAGACATGGCTGAGAGGGAAGTGAGGAGGGGAGCAGTTCTTTAAATTTGTGAACAGTTTTGCCGGATAAACATCGACTATAATAGAATTTCCGTCCAGAATTGACATAATTAACAATTCTGAATTCAAATGTAAGTAAAAAATGGTCAGACAGAAGCGGGTTCTGTTGGAATATTGTTACATTTTCTATGTCAATGCCATATGTCAGGACAAGATCAAGAGTGTGATTCAGGCAGTGGGTCGGTTGATTCACATGTTGAGTGAAACCAATCGAGTCTATTATTGATTTAAATGCTGAACTAAGGCTGTCGTTGGCAACATCTACATAAATATTGAAATCACCGGCTATAATGATCTGATCTGTTTTAAGGACTAGTTCTGATAAAAATTCAGAGAATTCAGAGTAAGGGGCGGGTGGACGATAAATGATGACTATATTAATTGGTTTATGTGACGTCAGGCTTGGGTGGACGAGGCTGGTTCTAAGATTTTCGAAAGAGTTATAACTCTCTTTTGGTCGGGGGTTGATAGATAGATCAGATTTAAAGATTGCTGCAACCCCTCCACCTCTGCCTGTGTTCCGAGGAATGTGAGTATTAGAGTGGGTTGGGGGCGTCGCTTCATTTAAACCTACATATTCTCCGTCTTGTAGCCAAGTTTCGGTTAAGCATAATAAATCTATTTGATGATCAGTAATGAGATCATTTATAAGTAAAGATTTTGAATTTAGTGACCTGATATTTAATAAAGCGCATTTTATAGTTATGTTTTCAGCTGATGTTTTGGCTGTGTTAATTTTGACTAGGTTTGAGTGTATCACCCCTCTCCTGTGTACTTTTGATTTAAAGAAATTAGGTGGTCGGGTGGCAGACACAGTTTCTATAGGACATTGTGATGGTGACTGTTTGAATAGAGGCGCAGAGAAGCGTGTGGGACTGCGACTCTGCCTCCTGGTCTCAACTCTGGATTGTCACGGTGTGGACTTTCTCAATGGGCCCCCCCCCCCCAAAAAAAACCCCACACACACCTCTACTTTCTCAGTCCCTACCCTACCCTTAAATGATGGAAATTCCAAAAAATACTCATTACTCAACAAACAATTTATTTGAACATTTTAACATTAACTTTGTGTGCAACTATTTAGGTGCGAAATGCCATGCGCCGGACTTTTGTGGTGGCAAAGTCATCAATGAGGTCATTGAAGTCCAGCTTCTTTGCAAGCTTGTGTTCTATGGAAAGCATTGCCAGCCCGTTGAGCCTCTCCTGTGACATCTTTGAGCGCAAGTAGTTTTTTATAAGCTTCAATTTGCTGAAAGCTCGCTCACCTCCAGCCACAGTCACAGGCATGGACAGGAAGATCCTGAGCAAAATGCAGAGGTCCCCATAAATGCTCCTGAATCACTGTGTCTTTCTCTCTCTCTCCCTTCACTCTCCTCCCCTTCTCTCTCACTGGTAGCCTGTTCTTCCTCTCTCTCACTGGTAGCCTGTTCTTCCTCTCTCTCACTGGTAGCCTGTTCTTCCTCTCTCTCACTGGTAGCCTGTTCTTCCTCTCTCTCACTGGTAGCCTGTTCTTCCTCTCTCTCATACTGTTTGGTAGCCTGTTCTTCTTCTCTCTCATCCTCTCTAGCCTCTCCTATAAAGGTGAAAATATTTCGATAAAAAGGGCTATATCTAAATTAACAGGGGTCAAAATGAACCATTTAAAAAATAACAAATTGAAAACCCCTTAATTTGACGATTTAACACAGAAAAGAATAGACTGATCAACTTGGCTAACTCTATCCCAAAGACTACAAAAGTTTAAAAATCTAAGGTTTTTTTTTTTTGTTCCCAAAATTGTCAAACGCCGAAACACAACCACAGAATTCGCTTGTGCAGCTCCCAAACACATGACGTCGGGATGACAAGCCCATTTATTACGGATAAACCAAAAGGATTATTTACAACTTTAATTGGATAGGCTATGGATATGGACTGAGTGAAGTTATGGCTTTCAGAATCATACCACAATAAAACTCACGCTATTGTATTCACTTAGAGTTCATTAACTGCACATTTCATCGACCATTTTTCACTTGACCAAGGGGAATCATGTCAAGGGTACTTTTATTTATCACCAGACCCGCGTGTATGTCCGCTGAACTTCCAGAGAATGTTTGGGGAACAAGGCGGAGCCCATTCATCTGGCGAGTTTCAAGTTAACGGCAATCAGAAACTAAGTTACAGGCTACCCCAAAACGTCACGTTTATAACCCATTCGTTACATCCAACTCTATCTAAATGGCAATTCCACATGTTGCCATGCCACTGGCTTATTTTAAACCATGAGCCGCGTTACACTGGCTGTAATTCAGCTGACTGGGAATTATTCTCAAATCAATTCAGCCTGATTGGAGTGCGCAGCGCGTGCCTGCCTGAAACATTTGATTTGCACATGGGCGTATTTGCGGGGTAATGTGCATATTCTAAGATTCAATTATATATAGGCGTATGAAACACAGTGTAATAAAGCCGTTGTGGTTATCAAATTATTCAATGCCCCCTGTCTGTCTGATATTGATCTCCGTGTGACTTTCTCATGTGGTGCTGCGCTAATATGTTTGACACGCCGCCTGTGCCTGTGTTACTTGACGACGGGGCTGGAAAAAGTTGGCCGTGTCTTACTGGCTGTGCTGCACAGCTGCCTTTACTGGTACCTGCAGCATCACCTGAGTCTTTTCTGAAATATTTATACAGAGATCCCCTCAGGCTTTCGGCTTCTTCCTCTCTTTTTCGCCTTTCTTTTTTTTGGGGGGCTCCTGACTTGTGCATGCTGAATCGACTTGCGCAGCGCGCACTGACCACTAATGCAATGATGTCGTCTTTTTTCTTCTCCAAAGACCAAACCATTTTGGCATAGGGGTGATAGGGGGTTATTGGCCATTTTTTCAAGGGCAATGAAGGCAAACAATCTAGGAGTCATTAATTGAATGCAAATAAAGCACTTTTCTTCTCTAAATCAACACATTTTGAAGTATACATACAATAATTAATCCCAACTTCATGGGGGTCCAGTTATGGGCCCCCCCATTCCAGGGCCAGTCCAGGGCCCGGGACAACGTACCCGTTTGTCCCCCCCCTGTCGGCGGGCCTGCCGGTACACACCGAATCAATGTTGATTTTTGTCATTACTGCCGACGTGAATAATAATCTTACTGTACTTACCCTCAGCCAGCAGTTTTAAATAGGACTCTACGTCGCCCGCTCTGGCCCCGGGAAAACATTTAACTGTGGTCGCCAATAACCAGAGTTTGTTGCTCAGCGGGTTTGTCGCTGAGTGGGGAACATTTATTAGACACGTGAACGGCTTGGTGGTGAACCTGGGGCTTCGGTTTAGGGCCACGCTTCTTGTTTCGCAGCCGGAGGAAGGCTGCGTGTGAGCTGCCGGGGGGGGGCTGGAGAAGCTACAGCTATGTGGCTCGCACCGGCTACCGGCTAACTACATCGCGACTCCAAAAGGCTCATCCTCGCCTCCATCCTGGCAAATAAGCCGCATTTAACACATGTGTCGTTGTCGCTAAAGGAGGCAGAGGAGTAACTGAACATCAAACACACTGAGCAGGAGAGAGCAGGGGAGTGAGAGGGAGAAGCCATCGTTAGCTGCTAATGCTAAATTGCTCTAGCTAACACGGGTAGTGTGTAGCTCACGGTGGTTTTATGAACGAGTCGCTGAGACAAGGGGGTGTACGAGCGACAAGTCAAGACAGCACAACTATGAGAGTAACTTAGAATTAGCTTCAATGATTAAGATGTGAAAGGGAAAAGGGACGAAGAGGAGAAGAGACCGGTACAACACACAGCGGCTAACACCGGAAGTGACACAATACGCAACACTTAGAGGAAATACTTTATTTTGTACTTCACCACATTTATTAAAATACAATTCTCTGGTATCCACATTTTGGTCCAGGGGTTTCATAGATTTAATTTTACTTTATCCTTATATACATACACATTGTTATAAAAGTCACAAATAATCCAGATGAGGTTCAGTTGTTTTCACATCATCATCATTCATTTCCATGAGAGAATCTCTCTCTAATGCTCCTGCTCGTTTGTGTCCAGAGGTGAAGGTGAATGATGATTCAACAGGTCCTCTCTCTCTCTCTCTGTCTCTCTCTCTGTCTCTCTCTCTGTCTCTCTCTCTGTCTGTCTGTCTCTCTCTCTGTCTCTCTCTCTCTCTGTCTCTCTCTCTGTCTCTCTGTCTGTCTCTCTCTCTGTCTCTCTCTCTGTCTCTCTCTCTGTCTGTGTCTGTCTCTCTCTCTCTCTCGGTCACTACTTGTACCAACTCCATCGGATCTGCATCTCTGTCCCTTTGTCCTCTGCATCTCGTCAGGAAAGTCTCTGTGAGACAAAGTGGTTTAGAGACACTTGTTAAAAGTCTGTGTTCGCTGCATTGGAGTCAAACCTCAGTTTACCTCCAACAATACTGGAGTAAATGCACCGAGAATCCAATAGAGCAGAAACTGTCACTTACTGATTCTTCCACTTGTCACTCCGACAACGATTAAAACCACCACAGGAATAAGAACACAGAGAGCGACAACAGCACCAACCCCGACTCCAACAGCATCTGCAAGAATATCAGATAGTGACAGATTGAGATGACGGCTGAAAGAAAGGAGATTCATTTTCTTTTCACCAACTTCACAGTGACTCATTCTGTCACTTCAGTTTTCTAGTGGATAATAAGTCACGGACCTTTTCCAAGCTGGTCTGATGTGGAGTTATTCTCCTGAGGAGGCGCAGCACTGTGGTGGATCTTCTTTTCCACTGTTTCACAAGAGATGCAAACAAGTTGAGCACTTTCTCACATCACACGTTCACTCACAGTCTAATTCCTCCATGATCTGCAGAACAGGAATGAGTTCAGGACACTCACCAACATCCAGGGTCACGCTGCTCTTGAGTTTCAGTCTGGGGACATTACATGTGTAATTTCCACTGTCAGACTTCATCACAGAGGAGATCTTCAGTCGGATGCTTCCACTGCCCAGCTCTTTGTGGTCCAGTGTGGTTCTGTTTGTGTACTGCTTCAGATGTTGGTCTTTTCCATGTCGATACAGGTGGACGATCTGTCTGTGGTGATTTCTTGAAACATCCACTGTGTAATCCGTCAAGTTGACAGAACCAAATTCACAACAAAGAGTCACGTCTTCACCTTCTTCTGCTTCTAATGTCGGAGCGGAACATGTGAGACCAAATCCACCTGAGGAAACAAAGAAGATATTGAGTCCTGTTAAAATCACACACTCAGCTGATGCCTCTCAGTGCAGACGTAGTTTCAGTGTGAACATGAATTAATAAACTCACCAGAGACAAGTGAGACAATGAGCAGTAAAGTGAACAGAGTCATCATGTCTGCAGCTCAGAGAGGATTCATCCAACACAGCTCAACTCCAGACGAACAGTTTGTGATGTCGGGATGGTGAGCAGCATAAGTAGAAGGTTACTGTGTGGGAGGAAAAGAAACAAACAAAGAGGGTGGAGCCCAGCCGCTGTGGGCGGGACACCCTCTAAACTTAAGGAACAGGAAGAAAAGACGACTGTGACAGAAAGTACTGAGGAGGGTGGTAAAGGAGTTTCTTTCAGGAGAGAGCCTCTGCATAAAGGCAGTATTGCCACTGGAAGCACTTAGAATGGCCAACAGCATTAGGTATTGAGAGGAGTGCACAGAGAGGCCTGGGAATGACAGACACACCCACAAACAGAGAGGGAGGGAATAAACTGAGTGTAAGGAACAGTTTATACAGTAACAGAGAGAGCAACAATCTCTGGACGCAGATGAGGACCAGAGCTTCCTGGGTTTAGATTTGAATTTCTATCTTGATGTTCAGCAGTCTGGGAAGGAAACAGATTGATTGATTTTAATGAGACTTTTGGGTCTTGAGGGAGGAACGTGCTCCACTCAATGCCTCAACTTGAAAGTCTAAAGGAAGACACCTTGTTAATTTCTACAAATGATGGTTGGCACAGTGTGAACTCCAGTTGTATGTAACTCTCATTGAAACAGATGAGGGATAAACGATCCCATTACTTTTTAAATGATTGATGTTCACACAGAGGTAAACAATCTGAAGAAGGAGTAACAAACAGAACGGGTTTCTGTATTTTTTCTGCTTCACATGTAGAATTGGAAACTTTGGCAATTCTTTTTTCCTCTTTTGAGGTCAAGACATTAAAAACAACACCACATAACCAGAGCACTTTAAAACAAAACTCAACCTGTTCTCAGTCTGTGCATAAGCATCTAGTTTTTAAAGATAATACATTATAATGGACAGTGATTTCCATGCAACACATTTAGATTCAACATCTCACCTTTAAGCCAAAATGTTGAAGCAATAAATGTCCACAATTCTTTTTCTGTGGATTCTTCTGTCATAAAGTTCAACTGCAGAAACAAAACCCATCACACTGAATCAGTTGTGGTCTTGAGTTCACGATTATCTGCTCTTTCTCAACTTCTATCAAACTAATTAACAGAAAAGACTCACCGTGAAAGACCGGCTTGTTCAATTCTCACAAACACAGTTTGTCGGTAGAAGATTCTGTATTTATACCGACACGGCCGGCGATGCGGAGCCGGAGGGGAACGTTACAGTATGTTTTCACGAACGGGGTTACGCCGCGGACACTTGGTCCATGTTTATACCCCACTGACGTCATGAGAGAAGTTAACTCCCCTTCACAACTTCACATGACAGGCATTTCCTCCTCCAGTCTTTGGACTTCACTCTTGCAGTGAACAGACAACTGCATCAAGTGAGTTGATATGAAACACTACGTTACTGTCTCTCTGTCTATATCACGTTGCTGCACTTCCGGGTTCGTGATCACTATTGACTGATCGCGGGTCGGACGAGTCTGTCCCCGTCGCTCACGTCTCACCGAGCGGATCGCGTCCTGCTCTCTTCGGCGACACGCTCGGAGGACGGCGACCTGCTGCAGCCTCCTCCGCAGACCAGACGACGGGGAGGTTCTCGGACCCGCCAGGTTTCGCCGCTGTCGCGTTTCCTCTCGAGAAGCTACTGATGCCCTGATGTCCCAGCGGACATCATGTCGTCACGGGCACTGGAGCCTCCAGATTCGGCGAAGCGCAAGTGGAGCTCGCGGATCGCGCGGTGCTCGGTAGTTCTCTCTCAACGCGCGGGACGATCCTCCAGTGGGAGCGGACGAATTCACGCATCCGAACACCGGCCTCTTTCAGAATATATACGATAAATACAGTAAGGATCAGTGTAAACAGGTGACCGACGTGCGGAGATCATGATTGCAGTGTGTGCGCGTGTTCACGCATCCGAACACCGGCCTCTTTCATACCGAGCTTCTCGGGTCGAGTGCGGGAGGAGCGGCGGTCAGACACCATCGCAGCCCCGGAGACGCTCTCTCTCGGGCAGAGATCAGAAATGACCCAGGAAGAGACGCGCGATTGTGGGTCTGCTCGAAACATTTGCTCCTGTAAACACGTGAAATCACACCGAGAGGAGGCCTCTCCGTAGCGCGAGGAGCTGCTCGTCGAGCACTAAATATGAAGCAGTGGAGATTCACCTTCCTACAGTGAAGATCAGGTTCACCTGGATCCACAACTGTGTTTCATGTTGTTGTTGGATTATAAATGAATTCATGTAGTTTAATGTGCAGTAAAGTTTCCATTCCTGGTGAAGGCAGATGAGCTTCACACTGAGTCTGGTTCTTTCTTCTTTCTTCTTTGGACTTTGTCCAATGTGATGGGCGCAGCGGGACAGGAGCTCCGGCTCGACGAGAAGCTCCACTTGCGCTTTGCCGAAAATTTGGAGGCTCCAGTCCCCGTGACGACATGATGTCCGCTCCCTGTTCAATACACCGGGGATTTCGACGGTGCAGCAGCACAGAGCTGAACTCAGAGCCCCCCCCCCCCCACATCAGTCCAGGTGTGGGCGGAGCTCCCGGGCCAGCGGCACGTTCCTCTGGCCGTTCAGGCGACAGGAGCTCCGGTTGGATGAAGCTTCTCGAGAGGAAACGCGACAGCGGCGAAACCTGGCGGGTCCGAGAATCTCCCCGTCGTCTTAAAATACAATTCTGTGGTATCTACACTTTGCTCCGGCTGTTTCATAGATTTCATTTGACTTTATCCTTCTACTAAATTACTTTTCAGAGGCAAAGTGTCTTTTGTCCCCGTCTGATATTTTGAAATAAATACATTTTCATTTCATTGCTGAGATGGGAATTTCTTAAAATCATTTCTGGTAGAGAATCTCTCTCTAATGCTCCTGCTCGTTTGTGTCCAGAGGTGAAAGTGAATGATGATTCAACAGGCCCTCTCTCTCTCTCTCTCTCTCTCTGTCTCGTGTCTTACTGTAAATGATCCTCACTAAATATGAAGCAGTGGAGATTCACCTTCCTACAGTGAAGATCAGGTTCACCTGGATCCACAACTGTGTTTCATGTTGTTGTTGGATGACACATGAATCATTAGTGAAGATATGAGTTAATACTCGGACAGTGTGTCTGATGACAACATTTGACGAGAATGAAAACATGAATTCACCAAAGTGTCCTGTTTGATTTATGAGGAAAAGGGTGAATGTGCAAAAACCAGCCAAGTCATGTGTAGTCAGTGTAAAGTGGAGTCAGTTTAATCAAACAGACCGAAGGTGAAGAGAACACTTCACAGTTTCTATATCACGTTGCTGCACTTCCGGGTTCGTGATCACTGTTGACTGATCGCGGGTCGGACGAGTCTGTCCCCGTCGCTCACGTCTCACCGAGCGGATCGCGTCCTGCTCTCTTCGGCGACACGCTCGGAGGACGGCGACCTGCTGCAGCCTCCTCCGCAGACCAGACGAAGGGGAGGTTCTCGGACCCGCCAGGTTTCGCCGCTGTCGCGTTTCCTCTCGAGAAGCTACTGATGCCCTGATGTCCCAGCGGACATCATGTCGTCACGGGCACTGGAGCCTCCAGATTCGGCGAAGCGCAAGTGGAGCTCGCGGATCGCGCGGTGCTCGGTAGTTCTCTCTCAACGCGCGGGACGATCCTCCAGTGGGAGCGGACGAATTCACGCATCCGAACACCGGCCTCTTTCAGAATATATACGATAAATACAGTAAGGATCAGTGTAAACAGGTGACCGACGTGCGGAGATCATGATTGCAGTGTGTGCGCGTGTTCACGCATCCGAACACCGGCCTCTTTCATACCGAGCTTCTCGGGTCGAGTGCGGGAGGAGCGGCGGTCAGACACCATCGCAGCCCCGGAGACGCTCTCTCTCGGGCAGAGATCAGAAATGACCCAGGAAGAGACGCGCGATTGTGGGTCTGCTCGAAACATTTGCTCCTGTAAACACGTGAAATCACACCGAGAGGAGGCCTCTCCGTAGCGCGAGGAGCTGCTCGTCGAGCACTAAATATGAAGCAGTGGAGATTCACCTTCCTACAGTGAAGATCAGGTTCACCTGGATCCACAACTGTGTTTCATGTTGTTGTTGGATTATAAATGAATTCATGTAGTTTAATGTGCAGTAAAGTTTCCATTCCTGGTGAAGGCAGATGAGCTTCACACTGAGTCTGGTTCTTTCTTCTTTCTTCTTTGGACTTTGTCCAATGTGATGGGCGCAGCGGGACAGGAGCTCCGGCTCGACGAGAAGCTCCACTTGCGCTTTGCCGAAAATTTGGAGGCTCCAGTCCCCGTGACGACATGATGTCCGCTCCCTGTTCAATACACCGGGGATTTCGACGGTGCAGCAGCACAGAGCTGAACTCAGAGCCCCCCCCCCCCCACATCAGTCCAGGTGTGGGCGGAGCTCCCGGGCCAGCGGCACGTTCCTCTGGCCGTTCAGGCGACAGGAGCTCCGGTTGGATGAAGCTTCTCGAGAGGAAACGCGACAGCGGCGAAACCTGGCGGGTCCGAGAATCTCCCCGTCGTCTTAAAATACAATTCTGTGGTATCTACACTTTGCTCCGGCTGTTTCATAGATTTCATTTGACTTTATCCTTCTACTAAATTACTTTTCAGAGGCAAAGTGTCTTTTGTCCCCGTCTGATATTTTGAAATAAATACATTTTCATTTCATTGCTGAGATGGGAATTTCTTAAAATCATTTCTGGTAGAGAATCTCTCTCTAATGCTCCTGCTCGTTTGTGTCCAGAGGTGAAAGTGAATGATGATTCAACAGGCCCTCTCTCTCTCTCTCTCTCTCTCTGTCTCGTGTCTTACTGTAAATGATCCTCACTAAATATGAAGCAGTGGAGATTCACCTTCCTACAGTGAAGATCAGGTTCACCTGGATCCACAACTGTGTTTCATGTTGTTGTTGGATGACACATGAATCATTAGTGAAGATATGAGTTAATACTCGGACAGTGTGTCTGATGACAACATTTGACGAGAATGAAAACATGAATTCACCAAAGTGTCCTGTTTGATTTATGAGGAAAAGGGTGAATGTGCAAAAACCAGCCAAGTCATGTGTAGTCAGTGTAAAGTGGAGTCAGTTTAATCAAACAGACCGAAGGTGAAGAGAACACTTCACAGTTTCTATATCACGTTGCTGCACTTCCGGGTTCGTGATCACTGTTGACTGATCGCGGGTCGGACGAGTCTGTCCCCGTCGCTCACGTCTCACCGAGCGGATCGCGTCCTGCTCTCTTCGGCGACACGCTCGGAGGACGGCGACCTGCTGCAGCCTCCTCCGCAGACCAGACGACGGGGAGGTTCTCGGACCCGCCAGGTTTCGCCGCTGTCGCGTTTCCTCTCGAGAAGCTACTGATGCCCTGATGTCCCAGCGGACATCATGTCGTCACGGGCACTGGAGCCTCCAGATTCGGCGAAGCGCAAGTGGAGCTCGCGGATCGCGCGGTGCTCGGTAGTTCTCTCTCAACGCGCGGGACGATCCTCCAGTGGGAGCGGACGAATTCACGCATCCGAACACCGGCCTCTTTCAGAATATATACGATAAATACAGTAAGGATCAGTGTAAACAGGTGACCGACGTGCGGAGATCATGATTGCAGTGTGTGCGCGTGTTCACGCATCCGAACACCGGCCTCTTTCATACCGAGCTTCTCGGGTCGAGTGCGGGAGGAGCGGCGGTCAGACACCATCGCAGCCCCGGAGACGCTCTCTCTCGGGCAGAGATCAGAAATGACCCAGGAAGAGACGCGCGATTGTGGGTCTGCTCGAAACATTTGCTCCTGTAAACACGTGAAATCACACCGAGAGGAGGCCTCTCCGTAGCGCGAGGAGCTGCTCGTCGAGCACTAAATATGAAGCAGTGGAGATTCACCTTCCTACAGTGAAGATCAGGTTCACCTGGATCCACAACTGTGTTTCATGTTGTTGTTGGATTATAAATGAATTCATGTAGTTTAATGTGCAGTAAAGTTTCCATTCCTGGTGAAGGCAGATGAGCTTCACACTGAGTCTGGTTCTTTCTTCTTTCTTCTTTGGACTTTGTCCAATGTGATGGGCGCAGCGGGACAGGAGCTCCGGCTCGACGAGAAGCTCCACTTGCGCTTTGCCGAAAATTTGGAGGCTCCAGTCCCCGTGACGACATGATGTCCGCTCCCTGTTCAATACACCGGGGATTTCGACGGTGCAGCAGCACAGAGCTGAACTCAGAGCCCCCCCCCCCCCACATCAGTCCAGGTGTGGGCGGAGCTCCCGGGCCAGCGGCACGTTCCTCTGGCCGTTCAGGCGACAGGAGCTCCGGTTGGATGAAGCTTCTCGAGAGGAAACGCGACAGCGGCGAAACCTGGCGGGTCCGAGAATCTCCCCGTCGTCTTAAAATACAATTCTGTGGTATCTACACTTTGCTCCGGCTGTTTCATAGATTTCATTTGACTTTATCCTTCTACTAAATTACTTTTCAGAGGCAAAGTGTCTTTTGTCCCCGTCTGATATTTTGAAATAAATACATTTTCATTTCATTGCTGAGATGGGAATTTCTTAAAATCATTTCTGGTAGAGAATCTCTCTCTAATGCTCCTGCTCGTTTGTGTCCAGAGGTGAAAGTGAATGATGATTCAACAGGCCCTCTCTCTCTCTCTCTCTCTCTCTGTCTCGTGTCTTACTGTAAATGATCCTCACTAAATATGAAGCAGTGGAGATTCACCTTCCTACAGTGAAGATCAGGTTCACCTGGATCCACAACTGTGTTTCATGTTGTTGTTGGATGACACATGAATCATTAGTGAAGATATGAGTTAATACTCGGACAGTGTGTCTGATGACAACATTTGACGAGAATGAAAACATGAATTCACCAAAGTGTCCTGTTTGATTTATGAGGAAAAGGGTGAATGTGCAAAAACCAGCCAAGTCATGTGTAGTCAGTGTAAAGTGGAGTCAGTTTAATCAAACAGACCGAAGGTGAAGAGAACACTTCACAGTTTCTATATCACGTTGCTGCACTTCCGGGTTCGTGATCACTGTTGACTGATCGCGGGTCGGACGAGTCTGTCCCCGTCGCTCACGTCTCACCGAGCGGATCGCGTCCTGCTCTCTTCGGCGACACGCTCGGAGGACGGCGACCTGCTGCAGCCTCCTCCGCAGACCAGACGAAGGGGAGGTTCTCGGACCCGCCAGGTTTCGCCGCTGTCGCGTTTCCTCTCGAGAAGCTACTGATGCCCTGATGTCCCAGCGGACATCATGTCGTCACGGGCACTGGAGCCTCCAGATTCGGCGAAGCGCAAGTGGAGCTCGCGGATCGCGCGGTGCTCGGTAGTTCTCTCTCAACGCGCGGGACGATCCTCCAGTGGGAGCGGACGAATTCACGCATCCGAACACCGGCCTCTTTCAGAATATATACGATAAATACAGTAAGGATCAGTGTAAACAGGTGACCGACGTGCGGAGATCATGATTGCAGTGTGTGCGCGTGTTCACGCATCCGAACACCGGCCTCTTTCATACCGAGCTTCTCGGGTCGAGTGCGGGAGGAGCGGCGGTCAGACACCATCGCAGCCCCGGAGACGCTCTCTCTCGGGCAGAGATCAGAAATGACCCAGGAAGAGACGCGCGATTGTGGGTCTGCTCGAAACATTTGCTCCTGTAAACACGTGAAATCACACCGAGAGGAGGCCTCTCCGTAGCGCGAGGAGCTGCTCGTCGAGCACTAAATATGAAGCAGTGGAGATTCACCTTCCTACAGTGAAGATCAGGTTCACCTGGATCCACAACTGTGTTTCATGTTGTTGTTGGATTATAAATGAATTCATGTAGTTTAATGTGCAGTAAAGTTTCCATTCCTGGTGAAGGCAGATGAGCTTCACACTGAGTCTGGTTCTTTCTTCTTTCTTCTTTGGACTTTGTCCAATGTGATGGGCGCAGCGGGACAGGAGCTCCGGCTCGACGAGAAGCTCCACTTGCGCTTTGCCGAAAATTTGGAGGCTCCAGTCCCCGTGACGACATGATGTCCGCTCCCTGTTCAATACACCGGGGATTTCGACGGTGCAGCAGCACAGAGCTGAACTCAGAGCCCCCCCCCCCCCACATCAGTCCAGGTGTGGGCGGAGCTCCCGGGCCAGCGGCACGTTCCTCTGGCCGTTCAGGCGACAGGAGCTCCGGTTGGATGAAGCTTCTCGAGAGGAAACGCGACAGCGGCGAAACCTGGCGGGTCCGAGAATCTCCCCGTCGTCTTAAAATACAATTCTGTGGTATCTACACTTTGCTCCGGCTGTTTCATAGATTTCATTTGACTTTATCCTTCTACTAAATTACTTTTCAGAGGCAAAGTGTCTTTTGTCCCCGTCTGATATTTTGAAATAAATACATTTTCATTTCATTGCTGAGATGGGAATTTCTTAAAATCATTTCTGGTAGAGAATCTCTCTCTAATGCTCCTGCTCGTTTGTGTCCAGAGGTGAAAGTGAATGATGATTCAACAGGCCCTCTCTCTCTCTCTCTCTCTCTCTGTCTCGTGTCTTACTGTAAATGATCCTCACTAAATATGAAGCAGTGGAGATTCACCTTCCTACAGTGAAGATCAGGTTCACCTGGATCCACAACTGTGTTTCATGTTGTTGTTGGATGACACATGAATCATTAGTGAAGATATGAGTTAATACTCGGACAGTGTGTCTGATGACAACATTTGACGAGAATGAAAACATGAATTCACCAAAGTGTCCTGTTTGATTTATGAGGAAAAGGGTGAATGTGCAAAAACCAGCCAAGTCATGTGTAGTCAGTGTAAAGTGGAGTCAGTTTAATCAAACAGACCGAAGGTGAAGAGAACACTTCACAGTTTCTATATCACGTTGCTGCACTTCCGGGTTCGTGATCACTGTTGACTGATCGCGGGTCGGACGAGTCTGTCCCCGTCGCTCACGTCTCACCGAGCGGATCGCGTCCTGCTCTCTTCGGCGACACGCTCGGAGGACGGCGACCTGCTGCAGCCTCCTCCGCAGACCAGACGAAGGGGAGGTTCTCGGACCCGCCAGGTTTCGCCGCTGTCGCGTTTCCTCTCGAGAAGCTACTGATGCCCTGATGTCCCAGCGGACATCATGTCGTCACGGGGACTGGAGCCTCCAGATTCGGCGAAGCGCAAGTGGAGCTCGCGGATCGCGCGGTGCTCGGTAGTTCTCTCTCAACGCGCGGGACGATCCTCCAGTGGGAGCGGACGAATTCACGCATCCGAACACCGGCCTCTTTCAGAATATATACGATAAATACAGTAAGGATCAGTGTAAACAGGTGACCGACGTGCGGAGATCATGATTGCAGTGTGTGCGCTTGTTCACGCATCCGAACACCGGCCTCTTTCATACCGAGCTTCTCGGGTCGAGTGCGGGAGGAGCGGCGGTCAGACACCATCGCAGCCCCGGAGACGCTCTCTCTCGGGCAGAGATCAGAAATGACCCAGGAAGAGACGCGCGATTGTGGCTCTGCTCGAAACATTTGCTCCTGTAAACACGTGAAATCACACCGAGAGGAGGCCTCTCCGTAGCGCGAGGAGCTGCTCGTCGAGCACTAAATATGAAGCAGTGGAGATTCACCTTCCTACAGTGAAGATCAGGTTCACCTGGATCCACAACTGTGTTTCATGTTGTTGTTGGATTATAAATGAATTCATGTAGTT
Source organism: Paralichthys olivaceus (assembly GCF_024713975.1). Classification (NCBI taxonomy): domain Eukaryota; kingdom Metazoa; phylum Chordata; class Actinopteri; order Pleuronectiformes; family Paralichthyidae; genus Paralichthys; species Paralichthys olivaceus. Next base: position 1,207,847 of record NC_091100.1, read on the forward strand.
TAATGTGCAGTAAAGTTTCCATTCCTGGTGAAGGCAGATGAGCTCCACACTGAGTCTGGTTCTTTCTTCCAGTTGTGGAGTTTTTGAATGTGTTTCTCTGTCATTTGGAAGCTCTTGACCTTCTATGGAAAAGAGCCTTGACATGATTAATGTTATGATTTGGTTTCATAGAAATAAAATTGAATTGATGAAGGTGGAATAACTCACCCAGCTCATTCTTCTTTGTATTTTGTTCTACATTAATACTATTTACTCCCCCCACCCCGTCTCCTCTGAACATGTATGAACTTTCTGCTTCACGTGTTCTTAATGTTGGAAAAAAACACCTTCAAAAATAAAATAGTGACAAGAACAGTTTCAAATTATAAACAGCAACATTAACTGAACTTGTAAAGAATTTAGAACGACCACAAAGACTCACATGTCTGATATAACAGTGGTGACACAGATTCAGTGAAACCAGAGAAATGCAGCAGAATACAAAGACACACCATCAGGTACCCTTTTCCCAACAGGAATACATTTATTTGAATTTATTCAAATGATAAAAACAACGGTTGGTTAACATGAAATGACCACAGGTTTGTTTTTTCTTGTTAAGAGTAGAGACAAGGTGCGAACCTGAGGAGACAAACGTGACGGCTCACCCGTGGGTCAAGGTGAACGCACACGCTCGACAGGAAGTCTAGTTCCTTTTGTCGTTTGTGTTTCTCGTGTCCTCATCCATCCAAGTTCACTCATTTACCCGCAGGCTGGATGATGTTGTTTTTAAAGAAACGTGATCCCCAAAGTTTTTCTCTTATTGGCAAAGTCTCACGCGTCCGTTCAGCTCATTCACCCTCACGTGGTCAAACATCCAGAGAAGGCGACAGAGAGTTCGGCCACTGGAACATGTTCAACTCTTCACCATCTCTCTTTCCTATATTACAACCTTTTTACAACATAAAAATAGATCAATAACTATGATTAACATATTCCTTTATGTAAATACACAATATTTATTGCATTTTCAAATAGACTCGTTTCTTGTTTACTTTGACGTCATCATCCTCCCCCTAAGAAAAATAATTATAATAAAAGCACTGGTACCGCGGAGAGTGACAACAGATTTGTGTAAGGCAAAGACCAGCAGGAGGCGCTGCATCGCTGAGAATGGAGAGTGTGACCTGAACAAGCATTTCTTTGTGTTCACTTCTCCTGCCTGGTCTCTTTGATTATGTCATTAGTGTTTTAAAGTCAAGCTAAAAGAAAAGTGTAGTAAAGAACCTCCATTTACTTCAAACATCTGGCACTTAGTGTTCCTCTTTGTTTTAGTTAGCTGCTACCAGCTACAATCTGTACAAACTGCATAGCAACTCCCCAACAGCTCATCGCCCTCCTGTGGCCATGTCGTGCTTCTGTCACAGGCCCACCAGCAGCAAAAGATTAACTAGGGATTCATAACAGAGTCGAGATTTAAAGACGGACTTCCCCGGAGGAGGAAATCCACACAAAGTGATAAATTCTCCCTTATAAGCTCCTCCACAACCCTGCAGCTAAAAATCATCAAAACATGGTCCACAAAAGCAAAGAACAAATCAGCATCACAGAGAGAGAAGGTGGCTACGTGAACGAGTCTGACACATCAGGGGGAAAAAAAATTAATCAGGAACGAGTCACGGTGCTTCAGTTTTCTCTTGTTTTACATCAATGTGATCCCGACGTGTCAAGTGCATAAACGAGCATCGTGCACAGTGTCTCAGTTTAACAGGTGAGCTCCTGTGCAACATCGTCTGAATATGGAAATAAAAAACGTCCCCGAATGAAGGAATGATGAGGGAGAAAAAGAGAAGCAGGGAATCGACCCGATCTGAATGTGACAATAACCAACCAGGCAAAGGCCCCGACTGTCGTAACGTTGGCAAATGTTCCTGTGATTCATTTCGTCCACGATCAAGAAGAATTTATATTTCTATAGAAAACAAGTGTGGAAACATTCCCCTGCTCTGCAGCTCATTTTAACTTCCCCTGCCTTTGGCACACTTAACGGAGATGATCTGGCACAGCTGGAATGACTAAGACAAACCCCCCCCCCACACACACACACACAATTAAACCATCAATAAGCCCCACATTCATGACCTCATCAGTTCTGCTTGAAGACTTAAGTGACTTAATTTGCTGAAAACTCAGTTTCCATTCGTAGCGTTGATTTTTCCCTCGCAAATTAATGCTGTCACCCAAAAAAAAAAAAAAAAAAAAAAAGGATTAAATAAACAAAAGATGTAATTCAGAGTTATGAAAATCAACATCGTCATCATGAATATGCATTTAAAAAAAGGTGGAATGCACCGAGCGGGAAGCGTTGGGAGTTTGGTCCTGATATGTCGTGTGGAGCAGAGGCTTCTGCTTCCGGTCAGCAGAGGAGTCGAGGTGGTCGCAGTCATGACGGCTTCTCGTCTGAGTGTTTTTTTATTCTCTCGTGCAAAGTGAGAAAGTGACCGCCGAGTAGTGTCAGACCTGCGTGCTGTGGTAGTGTTAACTTTTTTTGGCCACTGTGCTTCTGGCTGGTGGTTTAATGTTTGGTGAATATCTGTGTGTGTTTAGTGTGTTTGTGATTCGAGTGCGTCTTCACCACTCCCTCCTGACCGTCCACCGAGTCGGCTGACTGAGAGTTCAAGTCCTGAGCTGAGGCCCGTTCACCTCCCGACCGGCGGCGCTGGAGGGGCTCCTCTCATCATGGCTGAGGGCAGAGAGACAGGGGTTACTCAAGGACAGATCTTACAGGCTTCACACGCCTGGTAAAGATCCACACCCACTGACGCACAGATTCACCTGGCTAATGGTAGCTAAAGATCAGATATGTTGTATTTCTACATGTATGTATACATCCATCAGGTCTACACCGACTATGATGCTGCTGCAGCCGTACCCTTGTTGGTTTTGCTGGGGTAGACCTTGTTGAAGTGCCTGTACTCCTCTGGAGGTGGAAGGTCTTCGATCGGGTGGAAGTTGAACTTGGATTCAAAATCATCTGAGGGAAGAAAAACAAAGGAAAGAGAGACGGACGATTTTAAAGGAGAGACTTTCTGCACATACTCATGAAACGGTGACAGTGTTGATGTCCTCCAGTGTCTGTGAACAGAGAAACCACGGATACGCAGGAGGAATACGATGATGCTGGTCTGTCCCCACTCACCTATGATGGACTTGGAAGAGGAGATGTTGGAGTGGCCGTTCCTGATGGGCGGTGGGGGTGGAGGTGGTCCGGCCGGGGTGCGGGAGGAGGAGGATGAGATGGAGGAGGGAGGAGGTGGTTTTCCCACTCGGTTGAGGGACTCCGAGATCGCAGAGCTGTTGACACGGTATGGGGGTGGTGGCGGAGGCGCGTCCCGACCTCCGTTACGAGACCCGGGAGGGGGTACCTGGGGAGCTGCGTGGACAACACACACACATACACACACACTAGTAGTACACAGTACCTACAACACAACTTCAACAAACACACTGAATTGAATATTCACCGTTTTCACAGAAAACAGTCAACAAACTTATTTCCATCTGTGGATTGTTTTTGTGTTCATCAGGTTCATTATTGATTTTATATGTAGGAAATAGAAAGTGAAGAAAAGGTGTCATCTTGAAAAAGATATTTTCTCTGACCGGTGGAAACGAAACAGTAAAGATATTTCACTTTAAAGTTATACAGAGTCAGTGTGTGCATTTATGAGCGATTGAGCAGCCAGCCACCAGGGGGCCTTCAAGATGCTTTGGCTTCACTTCTTGGAGCCACCGTGTCAGCCATCTTTATTTTCTGTATATGAGAAGACACCAGACTTTTAACCTTCGTGCCAATTAATAGAGAAACTGATGAATCAAATGAAATAATAAACAGATTATCTAATGATGTAAATAATCATTAGTTTAAAGCAAAGCTAATGTCTATGGCCACACGTCACAGTAATAAACTTTACACAACAGTAAAGCAGCTTGACCAGTGGGTCAAAGTTCAATCTGGAACAGAAACTGCCACGAACTGTGGTCGGTGGAATTATTTCCAGTTGCTGCCGACACCAGTAAATTAAAAAGAGGAGTATAATGTGAAGTAGTGACAATAAAAGAGATATCAAACATCCCGTGAGCGCAGTAAGGGGAGAAGCAGAGATGCTGAATGTGAAAAGGAATGCTGGAATATTCCACAAGGCTTCAGGAATGTAGAGAAACCAGGAGGCCTTGTGGCGAATCGCTCCGCTGTCCAATCACAACACAAAACCTCAGCTAACAAGTGCCTTCCTGTTTTGTGTTCACGCTGGATTCAAATTATGAAATGAAAGTTTGTAGTCCTCTGCACAGAAAGTTTTTATGTTTATCGGTTTTACACGTTGTAGAGGACGCGTCCTAAACCCTCCAGTGTTTCTTTCTATGTCAACACACACACACCATACACACACATACCATACGCACGCACACGCAAGCAACTTCTGGGATACACGCCTGAAAGGAGCGGAGGAATCTTATGTGTGTCACCATCCACAACTGGGCCTGTACACACAAGTCAATATGCAACATGTCTGCTCCATGTGTTGAAATATTGCCGCTGCAATAAGAGGGAACATTTCCCAACACACCAACAGCTGCAGGTATCACAGCAAATCTCAACCCACAGTGTGTGAAGTGTCTGGACAGACATCTGCCTTGGAGGCTATTTGTTCGATTTACAGAGCCGCGCTCTATTTTGCAATACGTGTGATCGTGTGGACAAAAATTCAAGGCCTCACTGCAGGACGCTCCGAGATAACGAGTCGAAACGTGCTTCAGCCCGTGTATGAACATTCCTGCAGCCGAGGACAGAGGCCGAGGACGTCTTAATCTACGGTGCAGTCAAACATCATATCGTTGATATGACTGCAAGACAACACTCGTCCTCTTCTGGAACAACTGATGCAGGAGTCGGTTGATCTAAAATAATTTATCCCATCAACACCTAAGGCACCGAATCGAAAACATCAGAAGTCTGGAGAACTGTGGCTCTCACTTGGACATTTGCGTTCACACATGCCCCTCCTCCAGAGAAAGTGCGGAGAATCTCCGGAATTCAGTGCGTGTCAGAAAGCAGCTTGAGAGACGTGTTTGAGGGAGAAGAAGAAGAATCTGTGTGATGGATATTGATTTATCTGCCTCAGAGGCCGAGAAATAAAGTTTATGTCAATGTTGTTTGTTTTGAGCTTTTAAAGAGATTAAATTAAATTAAATTTATTCAATGCCTTCGGTCTTAATGGGTTAAAACACATTAGTACCGTGTGGTGTACCTGCTCTGCGTCCAGGTGGCTCTCTGGCAGGTGGTGGTGGTCTGGAGATGGGCTGAGAAGATGGAGATGAAGAGGGAGGAGGTGGAGGCGCGTGGCTGCGTCCTTGGCTGCCGCCTCCTGATGTGTGTTTTTTGTGCAGCGAGTTGTGCCTCTGTGGCAGCTCCGGCGCGCCACCCCCGTCTACGTGGGAAGGCCCGTTGGAGACTGACAAGTGTGGTCTGTATGGCGGGGGAGGCGGAGGAGCAGAGGAGCCCCCGGTTGGAGGTCTGCTGGAAGATGGCGGCTTCACGGAGCCGGGGGGCGTGGGCCCTCTGTTGGGCGTTGGGGGGAGGGGCTTCTCTCTGCTGTGAGAGGAAGATGTGGAAGGTGCTTTCTGGTTGGGGGTGGGCGGAGCGTTGCCACGGCCGCCCCTGTTGAAGGGTGGAGGAGGGGGCGGGGCGGAGGTGCTGTGCTTCATCCCGCTGCCTGTGGACGAGCCGCTGCTGCTGGAGGGACGGGAGATGTCGGGGAGAGAGGGGCGGTGGGAGCGCTGGTGCTCGGGTGGTGAGGGCTTGTTGGCTGGGGAGGGTGAAGTGGAGCGGCCCGTTGGGGGGCGAGGGGCCGCGGACCGGGACCCCGGGGGCCTCAGTGCAGATCTGCCTACTGAACCTCCTGCTGATCCATCTGGGGGGACGACACAGAGCAGCAAAACTTTCAAAACCTCAGACGACGACAGGTGAAACACGACGCTAACAGGTTTTATGATGATGATGATGATTTTCATGATGAAATTATTTGCCGATCATTAACTTGATTGATCAATAAATGATTCGGCCGATACAGACTAAAGTGGCATGAACTCAAATGTTTTTTATTTTGGTTCCCAAACTTGTTTTCATCATCTTCAGGTTATTTTCATGATTCATTATTTTGACTCTAAAATGAATGAAAGCTATGAAAAGATGGAAGCAACAAATGTTTCTATGAAAATGACTCAAACTGTTTTTTGTGGATCCATTTATTTATTATTATAATAACATTTTCATATTTAGTTTTCTTAGTCAGACGTGTTTATCACTCAGGTCAATGTTAAAGTTGGTGCATCACTGGATCAGTCTAACACACAAAAGAAGTTTTTACCTCCAACTGGGCGTAATTTTGGCACACCACCTTGAAAAAGCCCCCCCATTCCCATTGGGGCGCCGCCTCCAAAACCTCCACCTCCTCCTCCTCCTCCTCCTCCTCCTCCCCCGCCACTTCCTCCTGATTCTGGTGATAAAACAAAATCAAAAATCCCATTAACACAAAAGTCAACTGACAAACACTTCTAACACGTGTGTGTGTGTGGTTGGTTGCGGTGACTCACTCTCTATAACGGGTGCGCTCCGGTCATTAACCACACCGACCTTCTTTAGCTTGGCGCCTTTGCAGATGTCGGACAGCAGCGCTCCTCTGCCTTTATTCTCAGATGAGCTCAGTTTGGGAGGAGTCGTGTTCGCCTGTCGGGGGGGGGGGGGGGTAACAGTTAAATAACATGTAGAACATGTAGAGGACCGCGACAAAGACAAAGTGAGACATCCTGGCAAAAAGAAAAACCCAACTGTGGAATTATGTGAAACTACACAGGGAGAGTGGTGAGAGAGGGACTGGTCTCCCAGGACAGAAGTGTAGATGTGACGAAGCACGTCAACAGTGTTATAGTGAAGATTCAAACTGTTCTGATGAAGGAGATTGTTTCTGAGGGACAGGACCAGCAAGTGTCCCTCATCATGTGCGATGTCTACTCACGTCTCATCATATCATGAGACCGGTTCCCTCACTGGACAAACAGTAAACTGTCGACTCTTGTCTCGTAGTTAAAACACTGAACTGCACCATCTCCCTGTTTCTATCGCTGGTGGATCAGACTTCGCTGCGTGACGTGCTGCGTGTTCAGTCCGGTCACTGACCTGACTGAAGGTGGGTGGGGGCGGCGGTCCAGGGGGAGGAGGGGGAGGAATAGGCATCCTGTCCCTCTGTTGGCACCTCTCCGCGGGGGGGTGACGTCAGGTGACTTCACCAACTCAGCTGGGGCGACGCACACTGACACCTGAAAAACAACGGACACAATTCAAACGGTGGAGCTATGGCGACCCGCCACAGTTTCATGATTAATAATAATCGCTGGTGCACCGGCAGCGTCGTCCATAAAGATGTTACCGTGCACGCAGACAGTCCCACTTCATCGTTTCAGCGGCAAGAGGCATCAATACAGGTCTCTCTCTTGTCACTTGTCTTTCACTCTACCAAGTTAAAAATATCTAGAATATAAAGACGGGCTGATATATCTACATCGAACAACGATTCCTTAAAATCAATTATAAATAACTATAAATAAAAAGAAAACTTTATTGATCCCGGGGGAACATTGGGTTTCATTAGAGTCTATCGGATATGGATGAGATGAAATATACATTTTAAGTTTAATAATTGCGTCTTCATCTTTTCTGGTTTAAAATTACAGGGACAATGCTCATTAATAAACATTTTTCGTAAGTGAGCCAGTTTAGCTGAATTGTATATAGTATATATCTGCATCAGTCAGAGTTCTGTGAGAAAGAGGAACGACGACGATGAGCTGGATGCCAACAAGCTTCATTCTGATGCCTGGCTGTTCCCACTTTGCTCTAAAGACGACATTCTTGGTAGAGGGAAGCTGTTGCTGTAGCAGCTCCTGGGAAACATCAGCGTAGTTTGGAGAAAGATGAGGAACGTTTCAACGTGGATCCACAGACAGAAAGAGGCTTAGAGAGCTTTAAATCTCAGCTTTGAAACCAGGCCATCAGCAAAACCGCAGCACTGGTGTGTTCGTCCAGAGAGAAATATCCAGAGCTCTTTTGGATGGATCGTTATATTTGGTAGAATGTTTGTAACTTGTGAAATCAAAATTTATTTAACATTTAAATCAGAGAATGTTTTTTTTTTTTTTAAACCCGGCCCTACCATCTAGTAGAAGACACCAACAAAGAAGAGTTCTATCTCGTGTGGACGTGCTGTAAACAAACACTTCTCACTTCTGCTCTTGTAGAACAAACTGGAGGTTTTCAGTTTAAGATCCTTCTCAGCTTAAACAATTTAAACGTTCACTCACGTTCACCTGCCTGTGAGACACCTGTACCTGAAACTACTCTTAATGTGGCAGCTCTGCAGACAATGACTGACTCAGGTCACTGGATCTCCCCAAACCAGTTAGCTGGCTGGGCCCATTGTTGGCTCGTGCAGGCAGCGCTGCCTGCTCACCCCACCCTCGCCCTCCGCCGCTCCATTCCTCAGGCTGCTGCGCTGAGTGTCGGGGCAGGTTTTCACCGAGGGAAACCAAAGGAATCTCGCCGAGCAAGCTCACAGTGACGTGGTTCAAGAGGAAAGGCACAGCAGCAGAGACAGAGTGGGGGGGTTAAAGAAACGTCTTCGAGGTCTGCTGAGTGCACGACGACTGAAGACACAGAGACAGACACTTGTGTCAATGACTGTTTCCATTGAGTCTGTTAATTAGACCAATAATCCGACCTCAACAATCCTTCTGTTTGATATCGAGATGTATAAATCTGATTCTACGCATGAAATCTAAGCTACATCCACACTCTTTATTTTTAAAATGCTGCTGCCCCCGCTTTAGTTTGAAAACTCCAGGGTTTGGTTTTTGATCTGGACAAATGGAAACTGAGACTTTTGGCAACGACGGAACAACAGAACATTTCAAGCGAGCGAAGCGGACGCACGTCGATGACGTTTTGACACATGATGCACGTGAAGCCGGAGGAACACAGATAATTCAGGATGAAAAAAGAAGAACAAGGGATGTCACGATATGAAATTTTGGTGCCGCTATTATTGTCAGAGGAAAGTTCACGGTTTCACTATTATTGATACTGTAGAAGGGAAAAGACACAACAAACACTATAGAATGAATATAAAGCTAATGAACTACAATATTTATTATTATCATCAACAATATCCATTTGTCTATTTAAAAGTAATTTATCTAAGCCATTTTATTTAGTTGCCTTATTGTGGAAGGTTGGTCAGTGAATTTGTGTTTCCTGTCATCATAAGCAGCCTATCTGAATGAGACTTTTATTGTGAAGGGTGTTGATTTTACTACTACCTACAGTATGAGAGAGAGAGAGAGAGAGAGAGGGAGAGAGAGAGAGAGAGAGAGAGATGTGTGAGCCTCTGGTCAGAACCCGAAAGCAAACAAGGATTTCTCCTCTCGCTGTGAACTCCTCCGATCGACTTGTTTGTCCAGTGTTGGTGGAAATGAGGCCGTTGAGTCAGTTCCTTCTTCTCAACTAACGTTTCAGTGACTCGCGCACACAAATCACGCGACTCGCGAGCGGCAGGAAACCATAGTTAGATATCGTAGTTTTTACAATTACGGTTATGAAACTGCGGTTATCGTAAAATCGGTTAATCACGACGTCCCTAGAACAGACACCAATGACGATGATAATTCATTATAAAGTATAAATAAATATAATGTCTGTGATTAAATCAAAAAACATTTTTCTGGAAAATATCTTTATCCTCAGAAAAGTAAGACACTGTGATATTGGTGTTGATGTAGAGCTGCAGTAAGTGATTGATCACATTGACAAAATTAATGGAATAATTGATTAATTGCTGTTGTCAGTTTAAACATTTGATGGCTCTCGCTTCTCTAGATGGATTTCTGCTCTGAGAAATAGAAACAGATTCTAGACTGACGTTGGAATAAAACAAGATGTTTATATAGATCATATTTGGGCTCCTACGCTATTTTATAGACAAAAACAACTTTAATGAAAATAAATGATAGATGAATGATTATAAAAATAGTTGCAGCCCTGCACTGGAGGATGGAAGAGTTACTGGCTATTTTTAAATTATAAGATTCAACATATCGACAGAAAAACTTTTTTTTCCTGTAGCCTCGGTGGCTTAAAAAAAAAAAATATATAAAAGAATATTTCTTTTTACTTACACATACATACATATGTACATTTACACAAAACTGGAAGCAACGCAGCGATAAAAGCAACAGGTCCTGACCTTTGACCCCAATAATCTGACTAATCCTTTCCATTCAAGATCTAAGTGGCAGAAGTGAGGTCCTAAGTAGGTCACGGTGGCTGAGGTTTGGCTCCAGTGAGCTGTTCATTCAGTTGGTAAACAGCCATATCGTGGAAAATAGACAAGCTTCCCAACTCCCAACATCTCCAGTGTGACACTGCACAGAGGAACACAGCCCGAGGTCGTATGAGGAAGTTAGACACTTAAGTGGTTAAGGAAATACAGTGAGCGAGAGGCGTGTGGTTCTGAGTGTGTGTGTTTCTAGTTTCTTGACTGTGAAGACGACAGTGCAAGATATTAGTGTCGCAATTTCAGGATCTGACAAACTGTTGATGAGATTTTTACATGATAAATATATTTAACTGTTTAAAATTAAAAAGCCCTGGATGAAAGTGTTCCGGTCATTTTTTTCCTGCAGGAACATTTCATATCTGTAGAACTACACCAAGTGACTGTAACATGAGAAAACCCTGATAAATGTCCGAGGCACCCTACAGACCCATGTCATGTTCTGAAATGTCTTTTTTGGTCGAATCAACAGTGAAACACGCAAAATGATTCAACTTGCAATGAAGTAAGAAGAAGAACAGCAGAACATTCATCCTTTAGGAGGCTGGAACATTCACATGTCACCATCTCTTGACATGAGACTGAAATGATTCATACTTTATCAATGATTTATTTAATGAGTTGATTGATTAGCTGAGTGATTGTTTTCTATCTTTTAAATGAAAGTTAACTGAATAATTCTGAGGCTGGTTGGATGAAACAAGGCAACGACAGAGATGCAACCGTTGAATGATCATTTTTGGTTTGTTTTTTTAAAGAAAAAGGCCAAATAACGTCTGTTTCTAACTTCTCGAATTTGAGGATTGGAAGATTTTTCATCAGGTTGAAGTTCAGACTATTTTAAAACTACTGGTCAAGCTTTTTTCACAGTCATGTTAAAGTATGATACGACTCTATGAGGCCTACAGTGATTGACCGAGTGCAATAGGAAATAAAAGTCACTTGATTTTAACTTATTTCCCTTTGACATGAAGGGAATTACACCTGACATCCAACAGACACATGGTTAATGGAAACCCATCCGATGAATCAACAGTGAAATCAGGTTTCTTATCAAGTTCTTTCTAAGATAAGATAAAACTAAGACTGTTCTAATGGTACATGTGAAACCTGTTTGAGTGTGAGGTGCACACCTGCAGTGATTTAACAAGTGTGATGAGTTATTTCATTTTAAGTCATTTCACTTTTTCTCATTATTTCTTTGCAGTTCTGCAGTGAACACGTTAAAGTGATGAACGCGTCTACATCCGGTTAGAGAAACTCAGTGAGGCTGCTTCAACCTTTTATATTTAAATATTTTATATATATACATATATATACATATATATACATATATGTATATATATGTATATATATTTAAACCAGTGTAAATGGTCCATCAGACATCATGTGATAGAATATGACAGTAGCCGATCCTCTGCACCGTGTACTTCTACTTCACTCCACGTTACTGAAGTATGAGCTCAGTGTTTTAGTCAAGTATTAGTACTTTGACTTCGGCCTGTGTTTGTGTGGAGGGAAGCTCCAGGACCGACGTGGAGCTCAGCAGCTGCGGGTGAGTGAGGCCTGTTCGGGGCGAGCGGCTGCTGCAGCCAGGTGAAAGCCCTCCGACACACCTGGAACTAGCTTCAACTTAGCCGCAGTAAAGTTAGCATGGACACGGAACTCACCCTGGCTGGAGGAACAGGAGCTGCGCTGGCGTCGTCGTCCTCCACAACAACATGAATGTGAGGTGTCGTTCAGTCGATGTCGGAGCGGTTTGACAGGAGCTTCGGCCCGGAGGCGGCGGGCGGGTCGCGGTGATGTAAGTAGCCGGCTAACGTTAGCCTGCTGTCGACGCTTCAGCTCCGCTAGTGGCGGCTCCTGTGCAGCTAGCCGCAGTTAGCCGTTAGCCGCTAGCTTGTTTACTTCCAGCTGTCAGAGCGAACTGTCTCTTCCGGAGATCTGCGACACGACACCGCCAAACAAACCGCGAACAGCCCGGGGGACGCGTCTCTCACACTGTGCCAACACTTCCAGGGAGCTACGTCAAAGTTTGGCCGCACTCCTGAGCTGCGAGCAGAGCCACCATACTCCCGCGGACCGCGTCTGTCTGCCCCGGTTCAGTCTGAGCTCTGCCCCGCTCCCAACACGGAAACTGCACAAAATGGAGGCAGATCAGCGCCGCGTTCAGGCGCTGCAGGAAATTCCACTTTCAACCTGTGAGGACTTAACTCTGCTGAACACAGACATGCAGAGGGACAGAGAGGGGGACTGACAGAGAGACAGAGAGGGGGACAGGCAGGGAAAGAGACAGTCAGGGGGACAGGCAGAGAGACAGACAGAGCACAGACACCCGGGATTCACCTGCACAATATCCCTGACAGAAACACTAAACAACCACAAAAAGACAAAACAACAACAAAAAGACAAAACAATCACAGAGACAAAACAATCACAGAGACAAAACAACAAAAAGACAAAACAATAACAAAAAGACAAAACAACCACAAAGAGACAGAACAACCACAGAGAGACAGAGGACAGCCACAGACTGTTCAGGGATCTGTTTGAGTTCTCTCATGAGATGTGATGATACATTTCTTTAATAAAACACATTAAATATCAGAAAGCAGAAGAAGAGTCTGGAGTGTCTCTGTTGTCCTTCGAGGACAATTTAAATCTAACAAACACTTCGTTAAAAAGCAGATGTTATGGTGAGTTCAGGTTCGGAGATGACAGCATGTGTTGTCTGTGCAGAAGTGACGCATGCGCACACGTGACAACACTTCCTGTAAAGATGGCGGCGACCAGAGGACTGTGGAGGACGTGGTGCCTGTTGTCACCCAGGACCCCGCTCCTGTTCCCCGCTGCAGGCCGACCGCACAGCTCCGTGAGCGGGGACGTGCTGCCCCGGACCTCGCTGTCCAGTCCCCCGTGGCCGCAGCAGACGAGCCCGGTCCCGCAGGAGGAGGAGCGGGGTCGACACGCCGCCGTGGTGAGCGCCGTGAACCAGCGGATCCAGCGGCAGGACTTCGGCCGCCTCTTCGCCGTGGTGCACTTCGCCGGGCGTCAGTGGAAGGTCACCGCGGAGGACCTGGTCCTGATCGAGAGCCACGTCGAGGCGGAGTGCGGGGAGCGGATCCGGATGGAGAAGGTGCTGCTGGTCGGGGCGGAGGACTTCACCCTGGTCGGAAGGCCTCTGCTGGGGAAGGAGCTGGTCCGGGTCGAAGCCACCGTCCTGGAGAAGACCGAGTCCTGGCCCAAAGTCCACATGCAGTTCTGGAGGAGACACCGGTTCCAGCGCAAGAAGATCATCATCCAGCCGCAGACGGTGCTGAGGATCAACAGCATCCACCTGGAGCCCAGACTCTCGTGATGAAGACTGGACCATGACACACACACACACACACACACACACATACACACACACACACACACACCTCATGTGAACACATCAGGGTCAGTGATGATCACCAGTTTGTTTTTTACATCAGTGTAAAACCAGGACTGAACTTGTTGGATGAACCTATGTAAATAAATTAATTACTACAGAGACGCGACTGAAATACATTGATTATATTTGTGCTTTTCATTTCTTCTCTAACATCCTGACATTTAAAACTCTGGAGAAGCTGTTGAAATAACGTGAAGAAGATCTTAAACCGCAGCAATAAGAATATAGGTTAACCATGAAAATCATTTAAATCAAGCTGCTGGTTTAAGGTCTAAAAGTTGAATAGTGAAGCTAGCTCCTCTTTATCAACCCTGAAACACAAGACTCAGGAGACAGGAGGTTTTAACAGTCTGTTTAACAACAGTTTTATTTTGTAAACCCGACAGCATCGTCTCTGGAAACAGGGAAACTGTTTGGCTGCTCCCCCCCCCTCCCTCACAGGAAGGGTCTGAAGGCACTGTTGAACATTTCTGCTCAGTGGTGAACGATAGCTGAAATCCTCTAAAGCTGGAGGAGGGGGTGTTTAAACCAGGAGCTCCTCCAACAGGCGAAACACAAAGTGAACCATTAAAACCAAATGAAACGTCGCAGCTGACCAGAGGTTCCCGTCTGGAGTCTAAATTCAGCGAGTACATGAACACAGAGCAGCACGAGCGTCCTGAAGGAACCTCCAGGATACTTTTCAAAACGCTGACCATGACGGTATTGCTAAGTTTCCTGTGTGATGTTAATATGCAGAGTTAAGACAAGTGGTTTTCATTCACAGGTGAGAGACGGACACAGCTGTCATCTCTGCACGATGCTGACTTAGTTTTAAAGATTAACGAGGACACAGTCAGAGGCTCTGATCACACCTGGTATTAACTTCTGTCCTCCTGAGAGATCTGCTCACAAGTGGACAGCTCATCTGTCCTCACACCTGATAGTAAAACATGTCCTTCCTTGCTTTATTCCTGAGATAATTCTGTTCTTCCAGTTTGTGTAACTGTAGCTGAGTCCTCTGGTGCGTGTCTGTTCACACAGCCAAATGAATGAGACTACATGCGTCCCAGAAGACCTCAGTGTGGTCAGACGTGTGTCGCACCTGACCCTTTCTTTGCTCTGTTACATAAATATTGTTCAGAGGAGTCGATGTGTTGTTTAAAAGCTCTGAGCACAAATACAACACGTTATTTACAGCATCTGTGTTTTACTTTCTCCACATTTCAGCTTCGAACCTCGTGAACACACCAATAAATTCACAACTCAGGAAACTGGAGATGTTGAAGATCCATTCACACCTGAACTTAGACACTTGTGATAGGATCACTCAGGACGCACATTGATACCAGGTGTGAATGTTGCTGCAGGCGTCTCTCTGCTTGGGGACAAGCTGGAAAAGAGTCTGAGGGATTCCAATGAAGCGCCACCTTCGTCCTGGTGCTCACGTGGTTTTGTCAACGACAAACCTCCGTGAGGCACCAGGATGTAGTTTACTCCTCTGACAGCTCAGAGAGGAAACATGATAATCTGAGAAAATGTTGCACCAGAAAAAGACAGAAACTTAGAGAAGTGATTCAGCGACAAGTTTCAGTGGAATTCAGTTAAATCTCACTCGAGAGCTGTGGACTGTGTCGCTCGTCTTTAGCGCTGGGATTGTGTCAGGAAGTGAGCTCTTCATGGACAGAATGCACAGGAGGGAAGATTCCAGCAACCGAAAGGTTTTTCACATTACATACGAGCATGTAAGCGTTTGATGAATTAAAAAAAAACAAAAAAACAACCAGTCATACACCCCCCCCTTGTCATTTTGGTTGACTGCAGTTCAATCACATAAAACTGCAGAAAACTAAAAGTTTAGATTAAATATGAACCTCACTTCACTCCCGAGTTGAATGAGAGGCAGCACCGTTCAATCACTTTACATCAAAAAACAGACTTGGTCAAACATTTTCCGATTAGTCGAGCGTCACTGGTGAATTTAACTAAGTGATCCAGCGTCATATTTAAAAAACAGATGTTTCCACCCCGGTCTGTCAGTGAAGGGACGTGTGCGAATGTGACGTTTCTTAACATTTTCACACTTTTCCCAGAGAACAATTCACGAACCAGGCACATTCAGGGGACTGATATCTACGAGTCTGTGTAATTTGGTGCAGCTTGATTGGATTTTAGAGACTGTTGGGTCTCGGCGGACGTTTGAGCTCGACTGAGTGACATTCTCATTTACCTCTCTTTTGATTAGGTGTGGTTTTTTTTGCTCACAAGCAAAGATTAAAATGCCTGAATTCTAACTGAGGTTTTGTGGGACATTTTCTCATCCTTACAGAATGAAAGGAAAAAATAAATCTTTAATTTATCAAGGCCGAGTGGACCGAGAACAGAGTCTCTTCCTCCTGTCACAGCAGCAAGGAACATCCCCGTTTTCAAAACAAAATCTCAAGTATAATCTTCAAAAGTCCAATCAGAATTGTCCAAACGATCGAGCCTTCTTTCTCATCTGCAGCCTGAGGGGATTGCTCTTGCTCGTGTCCGTCCTTTGACGTGTACAAGCCTGCGTCAAATGGATTCTGGGGCACCGTCTGATCGTAAAACACCCGCATTTCAAACTCGCTCTCCTGGTGAGACGGGTGGCCGTAAATGCCGATGCCCACAGGCCTCACAAAGTCCCCAGGCACCACCACCACGTCCTGGCCGCAGGTGGCGGACTGCAGCTTGTAGGTGTCGAAGCTCGGCTGCAAGGTTTTATCTGACACGTAGAGGTCTGCGTCCCCCTTGAGGCTCTGCATGTGCAGGATGATTCGGCCATCGTGGTTGAGGCGTAGGTAGCTGTAGTTTCCTGCCCCAATGTGGCCCTGAACCACGTGGAGGAGAACCCACTCCTCAGGGACACTGTCGTCCTCTGAGGCCAGGAAGCTTCTGGTCTGCGACACCAGGAGGGCGACGACCAGGGCGCTGCAACACAGCATCATGGTGAAGGCATCTGTCAGTCAGAACCCGCCTGGACGACGCCAGACAGCCTGATGAAACAGGATGAGGCACAGATGAAAACCACAAACACAGAGGGAAGTTCTGCACCAGATTTGACAGAGGAATCATGAAGTCAAACCACAGATCATATCTGAACTTGTATTAAAGGAGACACGAACAGTCAAAGTCACAGTCCCACCAAAAGAAGCCAGATCCTCAATAATTAGAATCAGATACATAATATTTCAGTCTGATGACACAGAATAACAGTTAAAGACAGAGAACAACCAGATAAGTCAAGCACCATTTCATCTCCATAACAAGAACCAGAGACCTACAGTGGCATCCTCAAGTTGAATAACTTTATTCATAGAGCACTTTCCAACAACAAGTACAAAGTGTTGCGCAACAACTATTTAATTAAGTATTTTGCACTTCTCAAACTATTTTTGCACAATTTCCGTCATATCATGCTCAAAAGAGATTTTCAATCTCGACGGGAACTTTTCTGGTTAATTAAAGGTTAAATAAAAAAGATTAATAATGTCCCATATAACTACTCTGAGTACTGTGGTGGAAGAAAGAAAATAAGGAGCAAACAATAAAATTGTCTATGTATTAATAATAATAATAAATAAATAAATAAATAGTTAATAAAACTTAAGAAATTACCTCCGTCATTATTACGACTTATGATGAGAGAAAAGGAATTAACCATTTGTTCCACAGAGGTTTACGAGACTATGACAGTACTTTGGTGTGTACTAATGTCACTTGAGTACTCAATATGTGTACTTATATGTGGAGCGTGTTAGGTGCACGTTGAACCTGTTTGTTATATGTTGAGCTTGTTAGTTGTACCTGGAGCGTGTTAGTTATGTGTTAAGCATGTTAGTTGTATGTGGAGCATGTTAGTTGTATGTGGAGCATGTTAGTTGTATGTGGAGCATGTTAGTTGTACGTGGAGCATGTTAGTTGCATGTGGAGTGTTCTCATGTCTACTTATACTTTTCAGGGGGATTCTTTAAATCCCATGTCAGTTCCATGTCTGTGGCAGATTTAACTTTGAGCAGGAAACAAAGTGACTCTTGTCCATTGACCCGCATGAAGCTGCGGAGTTGAACCGAACACAGGGACTCACACTCCGCAGGTGAGTTCGACCTTTGACCCGAACGAACCACAAGTTTGCTGGTTTTAAACACGAGGAAAGTCCTGAATGAAGCCCGAGGTTTGAAACTCGCACAGTTCAGATGAACTTCGCTCTGTCGCAGAACTGGGTTTATTTTTAGCAACTTCTTAAACCGACTGTGTCCGTGACGCTGTGTGGAGTTAGATGCTAACAGCTAGCAGCTAGCTGTCAGTCAGTCCGCAGTGAAACACAACCACGTCACAAACAACGCGACATTTGATCAAATGTTGATGTTTGTCAACAATCACTCCGCGTCAGAGCAGAAATGAAGCTAATGTTAGCCTGAGCTAGGCGCTAACTAGCTTCTTAGCACTCACGCAGCTAACGTCTAGCTAACTGCTCGGTTTGAGTTTTCTCAATAACCGCGGGATAAATGAAACTCTGTCATTAACGTGTCGAGTCTTCATTAAACGTGTTTAACGGACGAACTACACTCGTGTTATTTTCTTACCGGCATCTTGATCCGAAGCTAACAGCGACCTGCTGAAACTAGCGAACCTCTTCTTCTCGGGTCTCATCTGTGACCGCCTCAGCGCCACGCTGCTCACTGCTGCCCCTCCACCGGCCACACCTGGTAACTACACCGAGCACAGCTTCTTGTTTGATGAGCAGCGGAAATTAAAAAAGTCAATTAATCTATTTAATTTAACCAGACTGGATTTTATATCCGACCACAGTCTGTGGGAGTTGGATGTGAATGTTGAAGATAAGTTGTTGGTTACAATTAGTTTTAAAAGAGGCGGAGACGTGATGATTGACAGCTGAGACGTGATGATTGACAGCTGAGACGTGATGATTGACAGCTGAGACTGACTCCTGATGGTTACTGCGCAGACTCTGACTCCAGATGACGTCACCGGTGAAAGATGGCTGCCTTCGTATCCGGGATAGTTCGGCTTCATTTCTGGGAGGAAGCGGAGACGCGTCATGTTTATTCACCGTCTGTGGAGATGATCTCTGGCCTGTTTGTTTTTTTATTTCAGCTGCTACTTTAACAGGTTCCATCGTCTCACCTGTTAGAATAACACAGAATCAATTACCAATCTGTCTCCACACGTGCACACTCAAGAAAAAAACATCCACGTGTTCTATTTTCACATCATTTGTTTTTATAATCCTTTTTCACTTTAATGAACACCAACTTTAATTTTAAACAAAAAAAACAAAAAAAACAAAAAAAAAAAGAAAGAAAAGAAACGAAAACAAGTGACGGAAAGAAAAAAAAACAAAACAACAACAACAAATGTTCCAGGGGAGAGAAAAGAGTCTCGACAACAGGTTGGATGACTTTGTGAGTATGTTTTTCAAAAACCACATCAAATTGTAAATTCTATATAGATATACTCGCTCAACAAGTCTGCATATTCTGTCACATTAGATACATTTGACGTTATGTGGAAGTCACCTTTTAAAATCACTGCAGTAAATCACAACATGTTTACTGCGAACCAGTCGACCAATTTAAGGCTTCCATGTTCGACGGCGCAGTAAAAGTCGATCAGTCATGTCCACGTATTCCTGCGAGGGCCTCGCCGGACGCTCGACTGCACGAGGAGGCGTTTAACCTGATGTTACTTCAGAAATAAAAAGGCCCCAAAAAGTAGTGCTGTGTGTGTGTGTTTTTTTTTTTTTTTTTTAAATCCTTTCCTCAGAATATACGATCGTCTCAACATTTAAATAAATCACTGCATCTGATGTCTTATAAAAACACGTGCTGACATCTTCATCTCATTGAGGGTGGCAGATCAAGAAACTGGGGTTTAAATATATTTGTTGACGATTCGAACAATATCAACTCTGACTGAATAGAGCTCCAGGGGCTTTGAGAGAGTGTGTGTGTGTGTTTGTTTAAGAGAGTGTGTGTGTGTCAGATAATCATGAACTTTTCGGTTTAATTCTTTTAAAGGAACATTCTCCACAAAAAAAAAACTTGCATTATACAGTTTACAATGTAGTACCATGCTAGCGCTGCTCGTCTCGTCCTAGTCGTTTATTAGCAATGGAGAATCAGTGCTGTTGGAAACTACAACACACACGACTGTTATTATCCCCATTCTGTCCAGGTGCTCTCTGCCTTCACCCGATCACAGCCCCCGGGTGAGAGGGAGAAGGTGTGGATACTAACGGAGACGGGCGGAAAAGGGAAAGATTATTTGTTTTTGGAGAAAACAAAGTAAACAAAGCAGCAAAAAAAAAAAGTGAGGAGAAAGAGGGGGGGTTCACAGTTTTCTCAGCTATGATGCGGAGGAGGAGGAGGAGGGGGTGTGTGCATACGGGGCAGGTGATGCAGACAGCGTTAGCAGGGTTAACGATCATTTCGAGGGTGGTGCCGTTCCTGTGACTTCACTCAGCTGCGGGTTAATAACGTGACTCGCTGGCGGCTCATCTGCTCGTGGACAGAATGGGGATAAAACTACATTCCTGGTCTGTTTAAAATGGATTTTGCTTTGTTGACGTAAAAAGAGTCTCTTCGTGTTTCCAACACTGTTAAATTCTTGGCTTTGTCTTGTTGATTTCATAGAGTTTCTTTAGAGAAATGAAGCCTGCTGTAAGAACGCTCTGCTCTCCCGCTCTGCTCTGTGGTGACGGGGGTGGGGCAGAGGCAGCTATGATGCTGGGAAGTCCGCGCTGGAGGGAGGGGAGAGGGGGCTAGAGGAGGAGGCGACGGAGAGGCGGAGGCTCAGACGGGGGGGGCTTTGCGCTGCAGTAGATACTGTTGGATGTCGTCTGTGTCGCGCTTCAGCCAGGCGGCGTTGAGGAGGATGTTCTCGCAGCACTGCTGCACTGTACGCTCAGCCGCCGGCGCCGGGTGACTCTCAAAGAAACTCTGCAGGGACACAAAGAAACAGGCGTTTGAGGAAGGAAGAAAAAAAAATCAAGGACGAAGTTGAAGATGTAAGAATCAAACTTATTCAGCTGTTCTGGAGCTTTCGATTGATCATCTTCTATCTGATAACTCCAGAAATCTCTGTATGTGTCTCACATTATCTCCACAACTGTTCATTTTATCAGCTTCACACTTTGCTGTGATTTGGACACGTGATATGTGAAACTTTGAATAAACTGCGTAGATGAGACTGGGACTGTTTTCAACAGGTTCTGTGACGGAGTCGAGCTTCAACAGCAGCTCAACCTGAAGAGATGATGGTGTGTCAGCGCAGTTATTCTGCCCTCTAGTGGTAAAGAGTATGTTCTCAACATTCATTCATTCCACAAATGAACCCAGAGGAGTTTTGTAAAGAGCCCTCACCTTCACTTCAGCAGCCATTTTGTCGATAGCGAAGCCGTCGACCGTGAGCTGCAAAGATGAGCAAACAAGAAAGCTTATTATTATACAGTGAAAACTAAAACTAGCACAGATTGAGCGTCCAGCCGACCTGAGGTGAAAAACAGACCAGGACGTCAGGAAAACTTGACTCAGACGACAAACAGTTGGGAGTCACTTTGATGTTGACCATCAAATGTCCCAGTGTCTTACTGAGACAACATGGAGCAGTAATCTTCATAATATTCTGTAGTGTGTGTCGCCCAAGCTACACCGGATGTGTGAGCGGCACGTGGAACGTCTTCATAGAACCACATCGGTGACTCCACCAATAAACAGAGTAAATCAGATGCAGCAGCAGTTTTACCTTTATGAGTCGTGATATGAGGAAGCCGCCCTGGTAGCGATTGTAGAGCTCCTCCCAGTTGTCCTTGACAAATTTCCAGGCAGCTTTCCGGCCTTGTTTACTACTTCCTGCGACGCCACCGATCACTGACACTGTGTCCTGGGGACGAACCTCTTCCTGGTGGAGAGAAAACCCAAAAGAAGTTTCACACCAGACACTCAGCGGCCGATCTGTGCCGGCTGAGTCTGAGGCGGCAGCCCCGGTTGCTATGGTTACACTTGCCCCACTCCTTCATCACTTATGGAGCTTGTAAACTAAACCTGTGGTTAAACAGTTGATGATTTAACTTTAACTTCCAGTTTCTTTTATATTTTGGAATATGTGGAAAAGCCACAGAAGCGGAAATGTTCATACTTTCATCAAGTCAGTCGCTACATTTGTTCTTATATTGAATCATAAACAACATTACAGAATAATCTGTGAACCACGACTACAGAAGAGAAACACAACGAGTTAAAAACTACAGCAAACAGAAGGGCTTTATCTCCCTCGTGATTATAAACACACTTTACAATAAATGACCTTTGACCCTGAGAAACAAAACCAAGCAGTGAGAGTGAGGTCACATGTACCGAGAGGGCGAAGCTGAGGACTTTCTGAATGAGGTCGGGGGCTGAGATGGCGCCCAGCACTCGCTCGATGCGATTCTTCTCCTCTTGCATGTCAGCCTGTTTGTGGAGCTACAAGGCCGAGAGACACAGAGAAAGAACGGACACATAAGAGAGAGAACGAGGGAATTTTCAATAGAATCAAGCACAAACATCTGATTTAAAGTCTAATCAGGGCTGATTTCTCTGATGACGATTGCTAAAGCTGCTAAAGCTCCATCAGTCAGATTAACGTCATTTGTTTCGTGTTTACCTTCAGCATCGTGTCCAACGTGGCACTGTCTCCGTGCTTCAGCACGGTTAGATACACCTGATGAAAACACAAACATCGAGTCAAATCAATTTGCAACGTGAATGAAAACATGAAATATAACTAATCTGCTCCGGAGTCAAAACAAAGTCCCATGAAGGCCACACATGACTGTGTTGGAGGCTCATTCACTGATTTGTGATGGACAAGTGCGTTATGGTTTTGTTGCATCAATTTGCGTTAATTTGCGATCCCTGTACACTGACCGTTAACTGAATTCATGGTCGAGGGGAGGAAGTCTTTCAGAATGCTTTGTGTTTTGTGAAGAAGAGTTAAAGACACAAGATTCAACCTGGAACAGGGATTTTTCATTAAAATCTCCAGTGGTGAAAGCGAACAAATGCTTATGATCACCTTAAAACCCGAAACATGTCTGAATGGTACAAAAACAGATGCAAGCGCGTTTGTCTGCTCACCGGGCTCCTGAGGTCTGCAGGCAGGACCTGTCTTCCCTCCACGTGCTCCTTGAATCTCCGTCTGGCCTCCTCCAGTGTGGGTTTGTGTCCCGCCTTTCCAAGCTTCCCCAGAACCAGGCCTCTCAACAGGGCACCCAGGTGACCTGCGGGGTGAAAATGTCCCACTCTGGTTATTCTCCTTCTCTTCCTCATGCATGCTCATTTTTTAGAGACAAATATAAACTGATGTAACCTGAAGAATATATTTCTTTGTAAGATGGGAGTAGTGGGGTGTAAAAAACAAACAACTGAAAATACGATAGGTGAAAATCCTTTGAGTTAAATGTTCGTCGCTCTTGTCAAGCTCGTCCTCCTCACCTTCTCCTGGTTTGCTGTCCCAGCCGAGCTCGAGGCCGATGGGGGTGAAGAGGTCCCGGATAAACTCCTGGATGTCCTCGTGGAAGTCGGTGTGGGAAAGCAGCGACGACAGAACTCCCAGGTTGCAGCTGAGGTCGCTCCACACTGTGTAGTTTGGCTCGTTGATGAATGCTTCCATCAGCTTCAGCACCTGGACTGTGCTGATCATCCCTGCACGAGACTGGAAGCACACAAACAAAACAAACAGCATCTTTCAATGCACATTTCTGACAGAATGAAAAACAGTTTGTGGAAAAGGTGCCGTGCAGAAAGCTCTCACCAGGGAGAAGAGGTCGTTCTGGAGGCCGAGTCGGTCCACGGGCTGCAGGCTGAGGTCTCTGATGCCCGGCAGCAGACTCTCCAGCATGACTGAGCTGTACTGAATGCGATAGAAGCCCACGGTGCCCGGGTTGATCTATAAACAGTAGCAGGGACACAACTGGGTCACACTGTGGGAAAATCTTACTGTCTCCATTTTAACCTCTCAGACTGACGGAGTCTTTTCTCCAGAATGACCTGAAACTGCATGAAACTGATGCTAATGCTCGGGGGTTTAGTCGATAATAAGCTTGACACAGTGAGGGAATTTTCCACAAACACTGGTCATTCTGACTTATAACACAACAAACATTAACAGACAGAGAACCTTCGTTTTTCACAATTTCATTTTTTGGCTCCAAGTGTTGTTTTGAAGCCTCAAAACTCTTCTTACTCTACATCTTTAACTCTAATGAGCAGGTGGAGCCACAGGATTAGAGCAGTGGGGACAAAATCAATCTTCAATCCTCTGTTTGCTCTGTTACGCCTCAGACGAGTTTTATTCAGGCACCAAAACAATAAACAACTCTGCTGAGCTAATTATTAAGTTAAAAGCGTTAATCCCCCAAAACCTTTTTCACGTTCTTGACACATTTGTTGAAGCCTGAACAAGAACCAGAGAACAAGAGCTCGACTGATTTATCAGGAGGTTAAAAAAAATAATCAGTCAATATCACAGAAATATCAGTATTTGTTTCCTGACATAAAGGAATTAGCAGAAGTAGTGTTGACTTTCCTTTTCCTCCCGCTGACTCACAAACCAGGAACTAGTCAACTGGTCACTGAACTTTGTTTGAACTCATGTTTGACTTTGACTGAAAACAAGAAGGAACGAGGCGTCTCTGAGGACTCGGAACTGATTTATTCCGCTCAATCCACAATCTGTCTCTCTCACATTCATGCTGCGGCCGTCTCCTGTCAGGTGATAACAAACACCCGTCTTCCATTCAGAGTCAGGGTTAAAATGTTCCTGTCTGAGGTTAAACTTTGACATGTTTGTATGTGCACAACCTTTTACACACATCTGGTCATAGCTGATGTAAAATGAACAGCCAGGTGGAAGAATAGAAAAACCAACTGAGAGGCCAGAGTGTAGAATCAGTTATTATCTATGGTTATAACTCCACTTCAAATCTAAGATCTATGATCTATGATCACTTTTATGAGTTAGGACTCCACATTATGACGACAGAAAAAAGGTTGAACCATGAGGACGCTCATGTGGAGTACTGTAATACTGAGGTACTGTAATACTGTGGAGTACGACTACTATATGTAGACGCAGCCCACGTAGGTGATGACGACAGACAACATTCTTTAGTCCCTAAAATTCAATGTGGAACTAAAACAGATCAAATGAAACATGAACAAACACATGAAGCTGGTTCAGACTCTCATCCTCAGGAAAGTGAATTATTATAAATCACCTTGAGCCACTGGTCTGGAGCGACGCCGCTCACAGTGACAGTCGTCTCGGGTCTGTCCAGCAGAACCTTGAGCTTGGTGCATGTCGGGTCCTCGCTGGTACAAATACTAATGGGGACCATCCAGTTGGGGCAAACCTCACCTGTCCGACAGAAGAGCAACAGTCATGAGTCTTGATTTCAAGTTAACATGAAGCTAAATTAAAATGAATCCCGGCTCTGAGGATTCATAATAATGTGTGGTTTGTTTTTTTAATAGGAACCACTCACCAGTATGTGGTCCACTGGCACAGAACTTCTTCTGAGATAACTTGAGGATGCGGTCGTCGCCTTGCTATTAATAACATCATGGTCAGTGTGTCAGCGAGAATCAAAAAACAGGGCACAAAATAAGAAAAAGAATATTTATCATTTCTACCAGTGACCTTGGTGTTAATAGTTTTTTTTACTCAGATCATGAATAAAACAGCTTTGGTCCAGTGAAGCTCACCTGTTCCTGTTCCACTACAATAATAGGGAAGCCCATCTGCTTGGTCCACGAGCCCATCACTGCAGCGATGGGTTTCCCACTGGCCTGTTCCAGACAGTCCCATAGGTCCTCTGTGGAAGACAGCCGGGGGTTAGAGGAAGAATTTAGTGAATCAATTTACATGAGTGCTTCATCTCAACGTTAACGTTTCCTCACGTTCTTACCTGTCGATGCATTTTTATGTTGGAACTTCAAAAGATAAGCGTTCATTCCTTTCCTAAAATCCTAAAGAGAAATTCAGATGAGAACATTACAGAACAAAATACAAACAAAAAGTTGAGACATCATTAGGCAGCGAGTGTCAAACAACCAACCTCGTCTCCAATATAGTTGTGTAACATGCGGATCACAGACGCTCCTTTGCTGTAGGAGATGGCGTCAAATATTTCATCTACTTCCGACGGATGGCCCACGTTCACCTGGAGCACGAAAGGAAAAGTTAGAAATCAAGAATTACGTAGCTGAGCCGATCTGCCCTTCAAATAATCTGCATTCAGTGAGATCTTTCATTTTTTATGAATAGAAAATAGAATAATGAGGCTGTGGAGTGATCATCAACACATGACTCAGCAGCTTTCAGTTGTCACCTCTATGGGATGGCTGCTGTCCAGCGCGTCCAGATCCAGAGCACGAGTGTAATCAGCTGAGACGAACTGAGTCCAGATGTCGTATTCAGGGAAGCAGTGGTCCACACACAGATACTCAATCCAGGACGCGAATCCTTCATTTAACCACAGATGGGTCCACCATTCCTGCACACAAACAAACACACACAGAGCTTGATGAGACACATTCGTCCATTAAATTGGTTCCAAAATACGACCTTCTTGGATCAGACAACAATGTGACACACAACATGTCCACAAAGGAAAGTAAATGGACTTATATTAAAACATTCTGCTCATTCAGGTCGATCACTTTAATCAGTGTCATGACTGTAAAATGTTTTATGCTCTCATGATAAGAAAACATCTCTGTCCTCAGACTGTCCATCGCTGCAGCTCCTCTTTGCAGCCTCTGTCTCATTCACATGGTTTTAGCTCCTGTCTCTTTAAGACCCCTCCTGATAAAGCCCGGTCTGCTCTGATTGGCTGGTACACTCTTGTGATAGGTCAACCTTTAGACCGTGTGAGGGCAGAGCCGACGGCAGATTTCCTATTTGCTTCACCAGCTTGCTCTGCTCTTACCAGCTTCATAAACAGAGTCCTCCAAAAGACACAGCCCTTGAATTGGGACACAACTAATGTGTATGTGGGCGCCTGAGGTTATTTTCAGTTTCAAAAGGTTGGTTACCATGGTGACCAAGTTGCCAAACCACTGGTGGGCGAGTTCGTGTCCGACCACCAGCGCCACCCACTGCCTGGAGGACGAGCAGGAGTTTTTCGGGTCGATTAGCAGCGCCGTCTCCCTGGAAATTACAAAGACATGAAAATGTTTCATCGCTTCCTACATAATTTAAATCTATGGAGGTAGTGGGGGGTGCACATGCACGAAAATCACACACAACAGAATCTGAGTGACAGGTGAACGGCCCACGTGGACGGTAAAAACATTATGGACAACAGCCTGCCAACTCGTGGGGGCGTAACAGTGTGAGTGAGCTGCTCAGAGATCTGAGTGTTCTTTTGAGGTTAAACAAATTCATTTAATTGTTAAACTGTGGCGGGACAAACTCGAATATGGCGAGCCGCCACAGTCTGGACAATTAATAGGAAGCTGTGTGTTTACTTTATTATCAAGTTGCTTTATTATATGGTTGTAAAAACAAATGCAACATATTAAATAGGTGGTGAAAAGGTTCATTAAGTTCAATTCCAATTTTCAAAAACCTGTGACGATGGCAAATATGGTTTTAGCAAATGATAATATTGAAACAGTACAAAAAAAGAGGATTTAAAATCAGTAGTTAAAAGGGATCTTTAGTTTACCTGTAGGTAACAAGGCCCCAGTTCTCCATGGCACCGGCAGCAAAATCAGCAATAGCTATGAGATCAATTTTAGGCAATGGATAAGGAACATTGAAGTAGTCTTTGTAGAAAGGTAAGGTCTTAGTCGCAACCTGCAAGAAAAAAAAGGTAAAGAAATGACTCCAGAGTCTGTGCCGCAACACTGATGGAGAGCAAATGAAACTGTTTGCAGCCTCTGTGGCTTCCTCTCGGACGTGCTCACCTCCATCGCAAATTTCCCTTGTTCTGCCTTCCCCACAGGCGTGTAGACGCGTACCGTTATACCGTCTGATGATTGGCTCTCCACATAGTCGTATTCACCAATGACAAAAGCTACAAGGTACGTGGACATGATGGGTGTGGTGGCAAACTTCACTTCCACCAGGTTTTCATCCTCTGGAAATGGCTTTCGATCAATGACATTCTGGAGAAGATAAAGAGAATGGAGGCATGGGAAATACACAGGGCTGAACTGGATTGACGCTACACCACTTAACATCAAAAACAGACTTTTTAAAACTATGATTAATGAAATTCTCCCAGAATTACTTACACTACGACTGAAGTTTAAGTAAAGAAGTTGAGAAGAAAATAACCTGGGAAACACCTTGTTATCTCTCACATTACAGACAGTATCCAGAGTGAAATAAAGTTAAATATTTCAGACCCAGCTAAACATATTCAACACGTGGTGCAGAATATTTTTACGTATTTAAGACTTTTTAAAGCCCTAAAAATCTGATATTTGAAGATCGAAAACTAGGGATGTGACAGAACATTTATGTAAAAGAACATTTACGGGTGAGTTAATCCATTTTAACATGAATGTTCTTAACATCACAGGTTTGACCTAATACAACTAATAAAATATGATACATTAATTATTAATTAAACTCTCCAGGGTTATCTGAGAATAATAAAAAAGCTCCGTCTTGAACAAATATTACGTCCTAACTTCAAAACCATGCCAGGGACAAAGCCACAGTGTTAGTGATGTTGACTGTTGCTTCTGTGTGACTCAGCGAGGAGGAACCCAAACACTGCACAATAGGCAAATTCATTTCCTCTCCAACGTGCTCACCCAGTGGCTACGTGAAGAGAACAGTTTGAGTGTAAAACCGCCAGACTTTGAAAGGTCACTGTAACTCACTGAGGAAACTAATTTCGGCATGAGCACACAGAAGGTCAAGAGCTGGACCAACCTGAGTCCAAACTGAGGCCTCAGTCCGGCTACACAATGGAAGTCGAATATTATTGGTTTAAAATCTATTTTTGAATATTATCTAGGTTTATTTACCCATAATTATCTTTGGTTATTTGCCTTTTTGTAATCAAATGTTGTTCATGTATGTAGATTTAGAGACAATCTTCAGAAAGACCCACATTTAGCTTCTCTGCAGACACCCAGCTGAACTGTGTTACCCTGACGAGGGAGGTGTTGTTGGAAATCATCTAAAGCAGATGGTGTTTTCTGATGTGATGCAGTTTGTCAGGAGGGAGCAGTGTACGTACCATATTTGACAAGGCTACTCGCTCCTTGGGAACTATCAGAGTGATGTCGAAGGTGGCTTTGATAGCTGGCTCGTCCCAGCAGGGGAAAGCTCTGCGAGCGTCCGTAGCCTAGAAAGGGAGGGGGGGAGACAAAAAGTGAGACCTGGTGTTTCAGTCCAGATGAGCAGGGACTGCGTTCAGAGCTGGTGAGATGGACTAACACCACACAATCACACTCTGTGTACAGCTTGTCCCCTCTGGAACTTGTCCAGTCAGATTTTTTACTCCAAACAATATCAACAAAACCAAAAAGAAAACTCTCTTCCATCTTCAATATAAAAACTCTGACACGTATTTCTGCATCATCATGATGTCATGTTATTAGTCTCTGCTTCTTGTCTGGAAAAGCAGCTTCTAACATCCTAAGTTAATGTGAACATGAGGCAGCAGCTTCTCTTGTCACAGAATTTATTGCTTGTTTCTGGTCGTCGCTGCTGAGGGAGATTCCAGCAGTGATTTAATCCAGGGTTCCACCACCACTTTGAATGTTAGATGGGTGTGTTGAGTAAAGAGGAAAGATTATAACTGTGTGTTATCAGCTTAAGCACACTTGGATAAAGGTCAGGAGACATTTTATGACAAAATAATCCAGAAATTCTGAAGATTCTCAAATATAAATAATATAAACATAATAAATAATGCTGCTGTCTCCAGCAGTCAAGAGACGCCTTTACATATCAAACACATATATATATTGTATATATATATTATTTTTTTAAAGGAGTTTTTTTCAGTGGCTGCAGAACAGAACCAGCTCACGAGCAAACTAAAACACGTTAGTAATTGTTATTTATGCTGATGAAGTCTCTCTATCTTTCTTTTTCTCTCCGTCTGTCTCTGAGTGTTTTCACATGTGAGAACTAAGATCTGGTTCGTTTTGGTTTTCCATTGTAAAAGTCAGGAGCCTGGACCAAACCAAACAGGTGTAGGTCTGGGTACTGAAATACTGGAACCGATTCCAACACAGCTTGAACCGACTAGATAAAATCCCAGCACAGATTTTGTTGCCTCATTTCGGTGCCTGAGCTCTGTACAGATATTAGTTCTCCTTCCTAGAGGCAACATAAACATCACAACACATGTCCAGTTACCAATGCACTTAACTCTGATGTGAACACACTCTCTACGTGGCTCTGGCACCAAACAATAGCCAACAGTTAGCTAGTAGCTATAACTCAAATGGACACACCAGCAAAATGCCTGAAGCTAAACCATGTGGCCGTATTTCACATGAAAGGATTCCGACACCAGGACATAAAGCTAATGATTGAAAACAATTCTGTGTGAAACCATTCTGCCACTTTGATCCGTGCATGTACACAACAGATTTATATCTTGTTCAGATCTCACATCTCACCTCCCTGAGTCCGTCAACTCACCTCAAACTGTGTGACAGCAGCGTAGCGGACGTCTCCAGCAGGGGTTGTATATTTACTTCTATAGAATCCTTTCATTTTGTCATTCAGCTCCCCAACGAAGTCGATCTTCAACATGCCGGAGCCTGGGGGGGGGGGGGGGGCACAGAGAGTTGTACTGTTTGTTCAGACACGACCGTTCATGTTTAGCTGCTTTCAGATACACATTGAGGTCCAGACAGTTTCCTGAAATGTTCTGGAAGAACGGCATGTGAGAACTGTCTGAGCCAGTTACTTCGGACATTTTCCAGAACTTTTCCTGCAGCTCCCGAGTGAAATGTCAGAGGGAGAGTCTGTGTGAGAGTACAGAGGGAAGTTCATATGGGAAAATTCACAGCAACCGAGTGAATGAAGAAGACAAAGACGTCAACTCGGAAAGACGAGGAGATTCCAGATGTTTTGGTGATGAGGGCCGACGCTGGTGTGGACGAGCTGTAAACAACAACACTGATCTTTCCACAGCAGATACGTCATGTCCCGCCTCCTGCTGCTCTACAGGCTCCACCCCTCGCCTGAATGTCCCCCACATGTTCCTGTTGTTGTGAACGAGTCGGACGGTCTGCTGCTTCACAGGACAGACTCTACAGGACACATCTGGACCCAAATCTCCAGACATTTTCTGGAGTTCGTGTCTGAAAACGACTTTATGCTTCAACAATAATAATGATTGTTTATCGTCAGAAGAGCCAAGTGATGTCCCTTCTTACCTTTCTGTAGAGCGCTAGGAAATGATAGGGTGACTTTTTCATCCTCGTTTTGATAGTTGAATCCCGTCGCATTGATTTCTGAAAAGGGAAAACACAGAGAGGAAAGAAAAGACGGGCTGAGTTCCAGAGCTTTGACTGTTTGCACTGGATAATCATTCTTTTCTAATTATGAAAAATGGAGTACACATGGAACAAGATACAGAAAAACTTAACTTATGGGAATGTAAACAATAAAGGAAAAAGGGGGGAAAGCTGACAGAGTCTGATCCTTACCTTCTCCTCCCTGAGGTACAAAGGAAGCTGTGATGATGTCGATGTCAGCACAGTTCATCACAATCTGATTTGTGGCTTGTGTAACCTGCAAACATAAAACAGCAGCATTCATCCTCTGAAAATCTCTGCTGTGCACGTCTGGGAAAGAAAGAGTCAGCAAAAGTGTAATGCTTCTTCCTATGTACAGAAGAACATAAAGAAACCAGATTTGAACTGGTTTAAATGCACGAATGATAGTAAATATAAAACTGAGCCTCGTAATTAGAGAGCAATGAATCTTCTCATTGAGAGTTTAACCTACAGAGTCCGACGAGCTCAATGACTGGAACTCTACAATCTGTGAAATAAAACAGCCGTAATGACGTCATCGTGGCAGCAGGACATCATTATTCTACCATATTGTTCAATCTATATAACCTTCACGTTGTGTCTATAGTCCTACAGGATGAAGAGATCATGTGACATCATATGATGGTGAACAATATTCTGATCATTATAAGCTTCAGATTGTTTCTGTGAAAGCTGCTTGCACTGAACTCCAGACAATCTCCTGACGTTATCCCGAGGGGCTGAATGTGAGAACACAAATCAC